>NC_084974.1:28243245-28253245 GCF_963691925.1 Scomber scombrus | reverse complement strand
TCTCCCTGAGCTGCTATACCAAAGTAATTAACGGTTACAGCGCTTTGCTCGAGGGCACTTAGATAGGCTTTGATTGTTCCAATTAGGCCACTGATTCTGCATGGCTTTCTTATCTTTAGACTTACAGTACTGCTGCCCCCCAAATTTGTGCAATAAATAGCTACAGCTGAAGTCCACATTACGCATGCATATTTTCTTCCAGAAAATGAAACAGAGCACAGCTATCTGATTTCTAGTCATACTCTGTTGGGATAAGTTATATAAACACAAGGATATGGCTCGGCTGATACTGTGATCTGATGGAGATGTCTGTGACATCGAAATGTCAGCCTGGCTCAGGTGAATTATACCTGCATGCATAAAGTCAGTGTGTTTCTTGGCTTGTGTGTTAAGTGGAGAAAATCAAATGTAATACACAGAACTGGACTGACAGCTCCCACAATACTCTGAACCAAAAAAAGGAAAATATTGGCTCAGTAGTAACCCTGAGGCACACTTCATTCACATGGTGTGGATTCTGGCATTCCTCTTGGATCACAACCAGACATATCTTCCTCTAAATAGTAACAGAGACAGTTTATAAAAGAAAAGCTAATGGGGCAATTCTCCCTGCTGTGTATTCTCTAAACTGGCATAAACACCCTCGGGGTGCAAACCCCTCTGTCTCATTTTTCCCCCTAGCGTTCTACAGGCATCCTTGATGGCACGTGCCCAGACAAAAACCTTCAAATTAATGACCTCCACCAAACAACACCTGTTCAGTCTAATTAGTTTTCATTGGATGATAACACACAGCGTCAGCAGCCATTATTTATGTGTCTAGCAAAAGGTAATATCACATGGTTGTCATTGGTGGGAATGACTAAATATCCCATGGGGCTGTGGGGCTTCATCGCTCTCTAAGACATGCTCCTGCTACTCTCTTCCAGTCATCCTCAGTGTGATGTGCCTAGGTCTTAAATAAACACTCCATCAACACCTCTCTCTCTCTCTCACTCTCTCTCTCTCCCTTGCTCTCTGGTGGTCTATCTCTCTCTCTTTCTCTCCCTCTTTCTGAAACCATGATATATATTACAGCTGTCTTTCCTGTCCTGCAAATGTAATTGAAAGTGAGGATAGTAAACATGCAGGAATGCACAAACAATGTACACTAGACACTAGATATTCACTCATATTTGTCTACTCTGCAGTAACTGTTTTCTGTATTCTCCAGATCTCAAGAACCCAGAGATCGTGACCCTGAGGAATCTCACCATGGACAGCACAGGTGTCTACAGGTGCACAGCCAGCAATGACGTGGGAGAGGAAAACTGCACCATTGAGGTCACAATGCAGCGTGAGTTTTGGGAGCGACCTCGCAGCATTCACCTCACAACAAACTGCCACACTGATTGATGGTTATTGTTTCAAATGAAAATACATGTATTCCCCTCTCTGCCTCTCCGTCTACCTCCCCACCACCACCACCCACCCCCACCCCCCGCTGTGCTCCAACATAAGGAACTGCACTAGACTTAAAATTGTGGCTACTGGTCACCACCTATGCTCCAACAGTTATGTTTCACTGTCACACTAATACATTTCCTGAGAGGCCCAAGGTGGTCAGGGTCATGTATAGAGAAAATGACACATCTAGTAGCTCAGCAGAAAATATTTAAGAGCCCTGGTGTTAAATTGAATTTGGGCACTATGGCACAAAGAACCTCCAGTAAATGAGCATGGCCCACAAGTATCTGTAAATTTAATAATTACAAACTACAGCAGTCAGCACTGATTATCAATAAATAATATGTAACAGGTGGTGAGCGTCTCTGTCTCTCATCACTCAATAATTCCTCTTTTCTCTTCACAGATGTGAGGGATGTAGGTATGGTAGCAGGTGCAGTGGTGGGAATATCCCTCGGTGTCCTCATTGTCATTTTAATCATCTGGCTCGTCTTCCGGAAGAAGGAGAAAAAGAAGTACGAGGAGGAGGAGACTCCAAATGAGATCAGGTTTGTTCATCCTCGTTTTTCTTACTTCTTTATGATTGTTTCAATTTTGTAAAATAACAAATGTAGTGCACTAAAAACGGTGTGAATGACTGGGATTAATAATGCAGATTTTCACATGTGTGTGTGTTTGTGTGAATGTGCATACATGTGCATATGTGTGTGTCCTGTATCTATCTCTTTGTGTCTGAGGCTGTTGCTCTGTTAGCTTACCCATTAGCTTGAAACCCACTGCCACTACATCTGTTCTGTAGATATATACTCTTAACAACTCCCCCAACTCACAATATAATATTGTATAATTACATTTAAAATGTGTAAAGTGTCGACTGATGTGTGTGTGTAGTGGAAATTTAAAGATTAATTCACAGAGCAAATTGTCACAGTTATAGTGCAATAAACACATATTACATTTGCAAAAGTGGGTCTCCCAGTATTCTAGGCTGAAAGAGATATTGTATGAAGTCCAATAATCGTGTTTGTACATACTGGAAGATCCCATATTTGTCATCCTAACAAGTGTCTTTTTATTAATGCACAATGTTCCTTTTATTCATTCATAGCCATATCTATCTTTCCTTCTCTTCTTCTACCGGGGAGTAAATGTTGAGGGCCGAATTACAGCTCACTTTTGTTAACTCATCCACACCTGTCGGGAACCAGCAGTGGAACATGTTCACACTAGCGGCTGAGATTTGTGCACTTAACCGTAAGACAGCACCACATGAGACAGTATAACATAATCTCAATAAACGTAAGAGTGTAAGCTTCCATCTCAATAAACGTAAGAGTGTAAGCTTCCATTTGAGTGTGTTTCACCCGAAGCAACAGTTGAACTAAAGTCGTTTTATAACACAGATAAGTTCAATGCTAACTGACACAGCAACAGCCTTTGCAGTATGTGTATTCTGTCTACATGTCCTCCTGCCTGCGTGTGTGTGTGTGTGTGTGTGTGTGTGTGTGTGTGTGTGTGTGTGTGTGTGTGTGTGTTTGTGTGTGTGTGTGTGTGTGTGTGTGTGTGTGTGTGTGTGTTCGCGTCCAAACAAACATAAACAACTACAAGGCCAAACATTTCTGTTATTACCTTTTAGGAGCCTCCTTTTCACACCTCACTTACCTCCATGTTTGTATTTGAATGCGTGCGTGCGTGTGTGTGGGTAGGGGATCAAGGCTCAGAGATCACGCAAGTGCATTCACTAGTGGATCCTGTGGACCCACTAGTGACACTTGTAAAAGCACCAGCACTTTTTGTGACAGACTGGAGTCGGTGTATGTGCATATTTACTGATGTAACAATGAATAATGTAGCATGGTTGAGGGACATCCTCCAGTAAATAATGTACATGTGATGAAGTGTTTTTTCGTTTTTATACCATGTTAAGAGTCTGAGCCTTTCCGCTAATTTGCTCAACTAAACCACCACACATCTCTTGGGTGTGCATTCATAACCAACTTTTGTGCTGTTTGAAAATTTGGGTATTCTTTTTCCCTTGTGGAACTATCTCCGGCACGTCTGAGAAGTAGCATGTAGCCAGCAGTGCACAAATAAGGGGTTTCTATTTCTGACTTTCTCCAGTGAGTCATATAAGCGCTATATTAATAGAGATAATATTACCTGCTGACTTAACCCCAACCCTCACATCCTACACATCCTGGTGACCTGGTGACAGTGATATATAGACACTGCAAAGATCCGCCATGATTTTAATATCATCAGTAACGATCACAGCACAGAGGACCTCAGTCTTCAGTTAAGTTGTTTTTGCCATATAGTTTCTTGATTTTTAGCATCCTATCATGAAAAAGTGAGGCAAAAGTGGAATTATACAGGAAAGTTTTCATGATGTTCTCAGAAGAAACTTTTTTTTTTATGCCTTTAAATTGTATCTGGGGAACTAGTGATTTCAGCAGATTTCATTATTCTGTGCAAATGTGTTTCGCAAAAGTCAGAGCTGGGGGGTATCTCATGAATTACATGAGGTCCCAACATAATACTGGTCCCATGTGAATACAACCTTAGAGTAGTGTTAGAGAATGGTAGTGTGTGGCTTATTGTGTATGTGTATACTCTGCTTTTCTATTTTGAGAGGTGCAGTTGATATAAAATAAGGGTACCTTTGTCATCATTGTATGTGTGTGTGTTTCTTATCACAGGGAGGATGCCGAGGCTCCCAAAGCCAAGCTAGTGAAGCCCAACTCCCTGTCCTCATCCCGTTCCGGCAGTTCGCGTTCCGGTGCCTCCTCCACCCAGTCCATGGTGCACAACAGCGCCCAGCGTGGTCACCGCCCCCGCCCACCTGCTGTTGCAGCCCTCAAGGAAAATGGACAGCCTCCAGGCTTCCCTCAGTCCCCACCAGCCTACACTTCAGTGGTGCCCTCCAAGACCCCCGAGCCCCCTGCCACTCCCAAATTCAACTCCAGGAACATGTCTGGGCCCACACCCCCAACCCTCATGGTCCCTGCCCAGACCAAGGCCTTCCAGACTGTGTAGGACTGAAAGCCAACCCTTTCCTGCAGCCATGTGAGACTCCCATCCCTGCCCAGCAACTACACCTCCCTCCCAAAGACTAAGACTCTTCCATAAACAAAGAAATGCAACTAGTTAAAAGGATGTAATTAAAAGAATCAATACTATAAGTCCAAAAGTACTTTTAATGAATGCATACTTAAAAAGGGAAAATAAAAATGCTTGCCCCCTACTGAATTACATAAAACAACAAAACAAAAGAAAAAACAAGACCCGAGATGCAACACTGTTTGTGTCTCATGGCTAAGAGGCAGAATTCTTCTTTTTTTTGAGTCCCTTCTTTTGGCTTCAGAAGGCACAGGGAAGCACCATGTGCAGCGAGGTGGAAGGAGCCCCCCTAGCAAAGCTTTTATTTATTTATCAAATCAAAGGGTTAGGAGTAACGTCGGAGAAAAAGAGGAGGAAAAAGGGAAACAGTGAAAGCTGGATAATAAAGTAGACCCAAACTCTGATCCTGGTACCAATGGAGTCATACTGCTGTTGAGCTTCAGTTGATGGATACAAGCACGGCCAAAATGGGGAAGAGAAGAAAGTGCAAGACCATAAGACAGCCACTGATTTTTTTTTTCACCCTGCACCTCCAAGTCGCTGCTTCCAGCACCTGCGTTGAAACCACAAACCCCTTTTGCCTCCCGTGGGTCAGGACGATTGTACCCATTCATGTGGACAGACACAGTGTGCGGTGTGTGTGTGCATCATGCGACTCAGTGCTCTCGGTCTTTCGTGCTCTCATAAAAGA
Organism: Scomber scombrus; assembly: GCF_963691925.1. Taxonomy (NCBI): domain Eukaryota; kingdom Metazoa; phylum Chordata; class Actinopteri; order Scombriformes; family Scombridae; genus Scomber; species Scomber scombrus. The sequence continues at coordinate 28,247,988 of NC_084974.1, read as the reverse complement.
ACCCATGAGAATCCACAGTGGTCCTGAGACAGACTCATCTGGCTCGCAAACAGCTCATCTGCTTTACCAATCAGCTGGGGAAACTTCAGGTACAAGGATATAGCACTGACAATGGAGTCAAATCAAACAGAGTTGTTACCCCCTCCCGCATCCTGTCTACATCAATGGACACCCTTTTCTGGTACTGAATATCTTCCCTGAGTAATTAAATAGTATGTACTAGGCCTATAGACAGTCAATATTTTAAATATAGGGGATAAGCATCTGTTAGACCAGCCTGGTCTTGTTTTTCTATTCTTTTGTCTCTGTTCTCCTTTGTCTCTTCTATCTGAGCAGGTCGAAAGGGTGACAGACAGCTGTGTGTCCATTCATCCATATTAAGAAGTGCCACCAATCCCTAGGATGGGTTATTATTGTTGCTTTTTTTACTCTTTTGTTTACCTGCTACATTTCTGAACTGAAACCAAAATCTGTCACCATGAATGTGTGATGTACAAAGATGGTGGATCTCGTTACTTTCAGCTTCCTGTAAGGTACTGAATCGATATTCAAGCTAAGGCACAAAGAACTGACCTTGACGTTCAATTTTACAATTACTATGTCTGAATGAAGGAAGCAAAAGTATGATTTTAGAGACTTCAATTGTATAGGGTGTGTATGGTATAATTGTCAGTACTCTCCCTGGATCCATAACAATGGAGTGGCACTCGATTGCTGTCTTGCTGAATCACTGGGTCCTGCTCGGTCATTGGTCGAGCCATGCTATCGGCCAATCGCCCTTTTTGTCGTATCCTCAGACAGACCCAGTGCGGTTCGATTGAAAGTAGCTGAAAAAAGGGCAAGTAGCCTATCTAGTGTGCCTTTGCAATCCCTCTACTCTTTGATGGTTTCTTTCTTTGTCCTCATCTTCAGCACACCAGTGGTTAAGTCTCTGTTCACATCCAGCTTTGACGGTCAACAGCAGCAAACGCTGAGAGATACAACTTCACAAAACTTGCCTAGTAATAACAGATAATGCCCAGGGAGCACAAGGCAGAGTGAATTATCCACGGTGAGAAAGCAATCCCATGCCACGGGACAATGTACTGTAAATTCTGTAATCAGTCTTGTTTTATATTGTACATACAGATAGATATACGCACATGATGTCATTTAATTTAATAATTATAGGTATGTGATGGGAGATTTTCTCCCTACAAAAGAGTCAAATGGGAAACCCAAAAGTGAATTTAAACCATGTGTTTTTGTACATTTGTTGTGTTCCAAGTGAAAAAGTCAACTCCCTATTTCACATGTCACGTTGGCATTTTTGTCTTTGAACTCAATGTCCATATGAAACAAATATTATCATATGTAATTAGAAATTAGAGTGGAAAAAAGGGCCTATGGATGGTGATGTTGGTCAGTCTGAAGATCAGTTGCTTAGTTTTCTGACCATCTTGCTTATCCAATAGATTGATCTGGAGCAAGATATTTACACAACCAGCAGTCAGATTCTCTCATAAGCTGTATGGATTTTACTGATCCTGTGAGATTTATTTCTTTTGATTTGTGTTGTTCTGTCATCCATGAAATATTCTCATGGTCAAAACATGATGAATATCTTGGTGAATCCCTTACCTTTCATTTGGTGCACCATCCAGCTAAAATGTCTTATTGTGCACAAGATATATCAAAATCTAATGGGCACACAGCCATTACATTTTGTGAGGACATTCATATTACAAAGGAAATAAGCTGATTTAACAACCCCACAGTATTTACTCTCAGGACAAATTTTACAATTTAAGCTCCACAAATATAAACATTCACATTGAAGAAAAAACTGTCACATTTGATAAAGGAATTTAATCTTAAAAATGTTGACGACCAACATCTGTCTGAAAAACACATGTTGTTTGATTTCACATACTGGGACTTTACATGTGATTTTACTGTAAGGAGAGGAGGGAAAAAAATGCCTTTTATATTCAACCACAAACAGCAGTTCATATTTGACCAGGGATGCTACTCTGTGTTCGTGTGTGTGTGTGTGTGTGTGTGTGTGTGTGTGTGTGTGTGTGTGTGTGTGTGTGTGTGTGTGTGTGTGTGTGTGTGTGTGTGTGTGTGTGTGTGTCTGTGTGTCTGTGCGTGTGTGCGTGCATGTGCATGCATGTGAATGTGTGTGAGTATGAGTGTGTGGGTGTGTGCATGTAAATTCAGTATAAGCCCTTGGGCCACACCCACACATTCTCATGTTAGCCATTCAGTGACTGAGAGGGATCCAGTCAGGCAAAGTAACCTCTGTCTAAATTGATACGACTGCAGACTGGCAGTGTTTATTTTATTTTTCACGGACTTATATGCTTATTGAACCTGGCTTCACAGGCAGCCGTCATGTTTTTGCTTGTGGGGGTGGCGTCTTGAAACAAAGCACGTCCATAATTCATAACTATCGTCAGCTCTGGAGGCCACTTGTACGCTCTCTCCCTGCTCATGCTGTCTCTTAACAGAGAATGCACTTGGCCCTGGGTGTAATAGCATCTCAAGGTGCACACACACGCACACACACACACAATTCAAACAGGTAAATGTTGTATATACACACACACAAACAGGTACACACGTCACATTCAGGTGCACACGGAAATACAGGTACTATGTGCTTCATGCACACTCACATTTGCACATGCACAGACTCGCTCACAAACACACACACACATAGTTTGCACAAACAAAAGCCCAAACAGCAAACCTTGTTATTTCTGCTCCTTCAGAATCAATTTGATGGATCGAATGTCTGGAGGTATTACGACTGACTGATGGAACCAGGATACTAAATGCAGCACAGAAAGGGACACTCTATATTGCATCACCCTAGAGAGACACACACACACACACACACACACACACACACACACACACACACACACACACACACACACAGAAACAAAAACAGCTACTGTAACAAAACATACATAGGCACTCAGACACTGCTCTACATCTTAAAAATCTGGACAGCATATTCTCGAAGACTTTTTTTTTTTTTTCTAGGAATCTGACAGTAGCACTGGGAATCAGGAGAGGTATAACAGGATTGATATTGAGCCAGGGCTGTAGGCTCCTGCCATTGAAATTCCCTCCACCACAGATGAAAGTAGCAGTGGAGGTGGAGGATGGGATGCAAGTCTTCCAGCTGTTAAATTCCTCCAAGCTTTTTGATTTGCTTTCCAGCAACCGCAAGTCTCAGGTGGCAGATTCCCCAGTTTATGAGCCCTCGCATTACATTTCCCCTCTCATGTGTGCAGCCTGACAAACTTGCACTCTTTCCAATAAATTAATTTTAAGAAGCTTTTGTCAGTTCAGTAGCGAGCAGAGAAGGAAAGTCTTAACACACCTCAGAGTCAGCAGCACATCCAGTATCATCCTTTAAAACAGTATCCATCAACACTATATATTGTCATATTATTAACACTCAAAGGTGCAGTAAACATGAAGCCATTTATGGTTATTCTGTGTTATATGATAGGAATAGGAATCTCATGTAGCCACAATGTTTTATGTTTTATTACGCAGTTTTATTTCTGACTAAAGATGCTGAGCAGGGCAAAATGATGCTCAGACTTTGTGGTTTGGCCTTGTGTCTGAGTATAGGGGAATGTGATGTATCGCTACTTTAAAGAGAGGAGATGGATGGGGCTGATGTCAACCTCAAGAAGGAAAGCAAAGGTACCTGCATGTCATAGGAGATTGAGCAGACGAATGGGAATGCTTTGCTTTGATGTAACATAACTGTATTCGGCTAAAGAAAAAAAGAAAAAAAAAGAAAATCTACAATTGTAAATATATTCACAGAAAATTTTATGAAGCTTTATTTTTGTCTTCTTCCTTATTTGGAATTGTTCATCCATGTACTTTGCACTTTTTTGTGTGCTATGCTCATCACCGGCCTGTGTGGGATCTGTGTGGTTGGCTGTTTTCTCTTGACTACATTGTTAAGATGTCAGGGGGAGACACGCTCAGCGCGGCATCACTAAAGGGAAATGTATGACACTTTTGTTTTTCTTTACTCCATCTGTCTTTTTCTGCCGTGGCTTCTGTTTGGTTTTGTAAAACCATACAGAACTTCTGTTTGTTCGTTTGATGAAAACAATCCATGTAAATATCACAAGTAAAAAATGTATATTTTTACGACTTCTGAGTTATTACTCTTTCATTTGCAAATAAAATATTCAATGACAACCTACTTGTTCTTGTGGCCTCTTGATTTGGATTCTAGCCTCCTTGAAAAGAGGAAACACTAAAAGAATAACTAAGTATATTTAACAGACTTACAGTATATTCAGTGCAGGAATTTTTCAAAGCTTTCCTTTGTAGTGCGTTTGTGAATTTTACTACTGTTGCTCCCCAATCTCCTCTGATCTTGGTGTATGTAGGTGGGGAGTGATGAGGTAAAAGCCTAACTTCAAAATAGAAACTCTGTAGGCAACATACTCTGTAAATCACTGCACGTATAGATTCACAGTATAACAGTTGCATTCTTCATGAACTGGCTGACTGAACTAAAATTTGACAGCTGCTTAAAAGCGTTATATTCATGACCAACAGTTGTCAGAAAAATCAAACCCTGAAGGCAAAAATAAGCGAGCGTGTACAGTATGCTGTCGAAAGCATAATGTGAATATTTTAACTTTTGCATTAAACGGATTTCTGTTCAGTGGCCGTATCTCCTGTCAGATTTTAAAACATCTCTGCACACAGTTG
>NC_084974.1:28153245-28238245 GCF_963691925.1 Scomber scombrus | reverse complement strand
TTATGACTTGAGAGTGTGTTCCCACTGGTAAGAGATACCGTCCCTCTATGAAAAGCTCTAGAGAAATTAAAGAGATACTCGAAGCTAATAACAAATAAAAACAAATCTTAGATACACAAAAACAAAACATAAAATCCCTGGGAAATAGTACTTGCTTATTTTAAAACTGATAAAAAAAACACTTAATTTCTCAAAAGTTTCTTCAGAAGTAAATGTCAAAATAGTGAACAGTCAATATAGTGCACTGATGCATACTTCATAGTCACACATACACAACTAGGACACCATATTTATTCCACAGTGAGGTTTGAATTGTTATAATTTTCTTTGGTACGACCTGAGCCTGTTTCATGAATTATGATCTTCAGTTAAAGTTTAAGGAATTTGACTGTTGCACGATGTTACAACATGACTGTGGGATGAGATATTACTCTGACACTGAAGACATCCCTGCCTGTTGCTATGGGAGCAGTCACCTGGGACAATTAGGATCTAATTGGGGCATTGTGTAATATGAAAACTGGCTGTTAGCAGACACAGTGGCAAGGCGATTAGCCATCCATCTCTTCCTCTACTGAACACTTAGCGGACCCTCCAATGCCATCTATCTTGTGATTCTCTGGGTGGATGTGATGCATGCCAACTGTGTCATAGCTGGATTACACAGCTCAGTGATAGTGTTACAGCACTAAGGGACATCTGTCTAATGATGTGGTTTCTAAAGACAGCTTATGGGCTGAAAAAACTTTGTTCTGCACGGTGATCAGATAAGATCAAAAGTGTGAAATATGCCAAATTTCTTATGACATACCCGCACACAGAGCAGAAATTCACAAGGGTACTTTGTGGCCTGAGGAGCTGCTTCAGTGTTGTTGCTTTAATCACATAGAAATCATGTAATCATGGAAAGAAATTGAATATTTTGTGTCTTACTTTGACTGTTGTTGGAAACAGTACTTCTCTTTACAGTTCACAGCATTCCCCCATCATCATCTTTGTCACACGGTTAACTGCTTGACGGCTGTTACAAATGACAAACAACGTCTTCACATTGCCAATTTTTAGGCATCATAGTGCATTTTAATATTGCAAATTGCATTGTATTTAAATATTCTGCAGTAGAGTCTGCGACCAGTTTAACCTGCCTGCGTGAGGATGAACAGGTCACATCAATTTTTCATGAAAATACAAGCTGAAAGAAAAATGTCAGCTTTAATGAACGGTGCACAGTTGTCACTTGTCAGGTGCCTGAGCTTGTATTAGGTGGATGTAATTTGAGGTTTCATGTAACTGAGGTGCCAGCCCCCAATCCTCTCTGTGGCTGTATCACAATGTAAAAATGTCACTGCTGTCCTAACATTTTTCAGTGCTGCGTTGTTATGGTTTCTTGCTGGTTGCTGGTTATAAACCTGTGAAATTACTTTTTCTGTATTGCCTGCAAATAAGATCAAATCATAATGTAACAAGTTATAAAATTCATGTTATGCAAGTTTTTTTTTAACACAACATCACATTGTCACAGTACATGTAAGTGTTATTTAGAAAACCTTTAACTTCTGCTCTGGTCTTCTTGTGCATGGTGTACAGCTTCCGTTACTGGGGATTTTACTGCCATCTGATTAAATAGCTTTTAGGGAAGCACTAATAAAGGATTCATCTTTTCCAGCCCATAATGTTTCTGCTCGGCTGGCATTACTCCAAATGGACGAGTATGGATGCTTTCTTTATTCCAGCAACGTATTTCCAGTCAGCAGAGTTAAGAGCCAACCATGATGTCATATACCTGTTTGTGGATACTGAGGACAGAGAAGGAAGCAGAGGGATATCTAACAGCTAAAAGAGCAGTAATGATATTTTGTAAAATGTTATGATGTTGTAACTTCTTCTTCACAGAAAAAGTGTTTTTTTTCATTTCTTTTCATACTATAATGAAGCAAAATAACAAAATAACACACTGACTACACCTTACAGCTACACTGTATACATTATATTTGAATACATATGTTAAAGGGGACATATAATGTTCTTTTATATTTTCTTTTATTTGTATACTTTTATGATGTCTATGTTAAACATGTGCAAAGATTCAAAATTTAAAGTGCTTGTATAAAGTGATTGTAAGTCAAAAGCCAGGGCTTCAACCTCCTCTGAATGCTCTATTAGCCTTCGTTGCTAAGGCTTTTGCTAAGGTTGTTCGATGGGTTTTTTGCGTTGCCTGCTTGTATATTTCACATCAGGTTCAGGCTTGAACATGCACAGATATATTTCCATTCAAGAAAAGAATGAGAAAAAGACGAGAAAAGACAGAAAAGAAACCCTACTACTTTTATTTATTAACGTAGCCTTTAGAAGTCTGCTGATTGGACAGGCTCCTTAAAGAGACAGACACTACAACTGAACTGAGGGACCTGCATAAAGGGACAGTGTAAAATAATTAAGACTTTTTTTTAAAAATATAAATCATGCAAAAATATTCCAGTAGAGGCCTAGAATATAAGTATCAACCTGGAAATATGCATGATATCCCCTTTAAGAGTCTACAGCCATGCTAGAAAGCCATGCTGTACTTTGGTGATGGTTTGAGATAGATGTTAACATGTTACTGTACTCATAATGACAATGCTAACACTGATATTAAGCCTTTATGATGTTTAACACATTGCCATCTTTGTTTAGCATGAGCTGTTCTGACATATGAACAAATAGAGAAGCGTGTGTTGGAATACCTTCGTGTCAATCAGGCTGTGAGGTTGTGCTCATGCTTCAGCTTTGCCTTCTGATCCCTTAAATCCAGCACTAGACAGGAGCCTAGTGTCACACTGTGCAAGAATGACACCATGGTTAGCAATCTTCCTGTTATCTTTAATGTCTTTTCGATTGACCTTACACCTTCAGTTAGTTCACAAGTAACACACGACTCAGCAGCGATGGTGATGGACATGGCTGGGTGAGGTGATGTAAAGGCTGCGTCAGACCATGTCAGGGGAGCCCCGCGCTGTCAGCAACGTATTGCCTCCAGAAATAGATTGTCGCCAGTGTCATGAGTCGACCCAAATGTAAAGGGTGACATTGATGGAGAGTGGCTGTGAACACATTATCACACACACATGCTCAATGGGTGCATAAGGTGTCAAATGCTACAAATGCAGTGAAAGAAAAAATATGGGCAGGTAGAAAATGAGAAGAAACGGCACTATAGTGGGTGCTACATAGCAATCCTATCTGGATTATTAATAATCAGTCATTCTGTCTTATTCCTTTTTCACTTCAAACATTTCTTGAACCAAGCAAACTAGCCGCAGTTTCATTTTCAAACAAGAATTACAATATCTGTAGCCAAAGCTTTACATTTTTAAATAAAAAAAACCAAAAAGCTCAACAGGGAAGTCGACACCAGTGGCCACAGGTAGCTTCATGGGTAGATCATTAATTTCTTGACCAGAAGTTATAAATGTATCAACCCTTGTTAATGTGTCCAAACTTCTGCCATACCAAGCTTTGATCTGATCCTGTGGGCATGCATGTACTTTATGTTCCTCAGAGAGATACAGAAACATGTACATTTCAAATTAGCCTGTGTGTGATATGAGGACTGAGTGCTTTAAATAATTGAAGTGTGTCGGTTCCAGCTATGATTCCACAGCTTTCTTCTCTGTCACAGTGCTCTGCGTGGATGCTGTGACATTGGATCCAGTCTGTGTATAAGGCCACTAATGAGGACTCAGTCAAAGCTGCGACTGGTAAATGAGGCAGATCCAAGCCTTGGTCGAGGAATTGAACTTTTCTTTTATCTCCGCAAAATCTTACCAGCTCCCTCTGATAATCCACAAACACAGCCAGGATCAAAGTCATGAACCAGGCCACCCCACACTGGTCTATTTCAACAAGCAAAACTGTGCAATAGTTGCTTGTTGACAATACAGAGAGACATGGATTTCCTACATACACATTTATTTGAATGAAAATATGAGGCAAAGTCATGTTTGTTTGTTTTTTATTTTAACCAGGTTTTCTTTCACAGTACATGTATTGAAAGAGTTGTGTGCTACTTATTTTACTGGCACTCATTTGCATGCAGCAGTGCTGTATATTTATTTTAAGTCTTCCTCTACTGTACAGTTCTCTGTGAAACCTGCTGGGAGGCTTGGGAAAACACTTTCATTTTAAATTCCAAACTCCACTTGCAATGAGAACATTACAGGCTTAAAATAAATGCCTTCTGAACTGTTGTGAATATTTTATCATTTGAATGAAAAGTTGGTTGCTTTACTTTGGGTCCTTCACCTGGATCTATGATGTAATATTATGGCTGATAGTCCATGCTAGACCTGATTGCTACAACATGAGAAACTGTTTGTTGCTGCAAGGAACACGCTGAGCATATGCATGCAGATAGCTTTAGTCTTATTGTGTGCTCATTTTTGTCCAAAGATTATTAATTGAGATTTCTCTCCATACACTCCATTACATTGCATTTTCAACCATTTAAAATTAAACATAACGGTGAATAATATATTTTAAAAATCTAAAAATATATACATATGAAAAGTGGTGATTGAAGAAGAAAAAAGTTGATACAATATAGACTAAATGTAAAATACAATTAGTGATTAATTTTAGGACTAAGGAGGAGCATGTATAGTAGTATATAATGCTAAAGAAGGAGGTGAGTGTACTATAATGATAATCAGAGCAGATAGGAGTTCTGTTTATTCATGCTTGATATGTTGAAGCTGAAGTGTGAACTTTGTTGAGCTTCAAAGCATCAACAGCTGACTTGTTTCCATCAGTCATCAAGCTCGAATTATATTTAGAAGAGGCTCAATAATGGTAGTGAGTTTCTGCCTTTAACAGTTCAGTCTTTAATATGTCCCTGTTTTTTTATGACCACCTGTATGCCGGACTTCTGATTGCCCCATCTGGATATGTTAGCATGTTTTTATTGCCTACGCGTTGCTGTATTAGTCTCTCAATTTACCCAGTTAAAGCTGCCTCTTTACTGTTTTCCATTTTTCAATTATTATTCATGAAGTTTCCTACACATTATTAGCACAGACAGTTATTCTACCTCAATGGCTGCATAGATTCATAAGAGCCTTGAAATGTGTGTATTCAGTATATAGAAGAAAGATGCAAGTTATCTTTTATTATTCCATTTTCATCAGAATTAGAGTTTATTGCAAAGTTTTCACATACAAGGAATTTGCCTTGTTGTTGTGTCCCATAACAGTCAAAAACATACACAAAATGAAATGGTTGTAAAAAAATAAATAAAAAAAGATTGTATTGATGCACCATACATGATAAGTCTTCAAATATGTCCGTCATAACCAAAGGAATGTTTTTTGTATTCAAATAATGTAGTTAAGCTAAAAGTTTACAAAGTAATTAATAACACCAATAAACGTTCAAAGGCAGAGACTAACTGTACATCCCTGCTGTTTGCTGTGTGGGAGACCTTAACCTTAAACACATCCTGTCATCATGTCGACCAAGCCTGATGGACGGTAGATGCAGGTTGCAGCATGATCAGGCTATGACCCAGCTAGCTGAGGGATTGGAGAAGGAGCATAAATGAAAGAATACCAAGCTCCAAGGTAAAGGCCCTCACTTCAACCCCTTCCACAGGCCAGGGGAGAAGGCAGTCGAAGGGGGCTGAGGGTACAGGGTTCCTCACAATGGGCAGTAACTGGGAAATTAAGGTTGACCTCAGAAGGCAACTTAAATTTCCAGGAGAAATTGCCGATACCAACCTCAGAACTGAGATTGGCCTTCCTGGAGCTGACATTCCCCTGGGAGGAAAGGATTGAGGATCTGCACAAGCGCAAGCTGGGAAAAAATCAGTTGCTCATCCTTGAAAGCCAGCAGAGGGAACGGAGAACGGAGAAACACAATTTTTGAGATTGATTTGAGATGTCACAGCAGGAAAAAGTATCCAAATGATAAAATTAATGATGAATGAATTCTATTTAGCTGTATCAGTATCAGTACCATCCACTGACATAGTAACTTTGAAGTTAATGCCTTTTTGTGCAATATATATATATATATATATATATATATATATATATATATATATATATATATATATATATATATATATATATATATATATATATATATTTAAAATATTCATTTATTTATTTATTTGCTGTTTTTCTGTAATGAAGCCTCCCAGCCAAAGTATTTCCCATAATTGTACTTGTATAACCGGAGTGACAATGAACATCTTGAATCTTGAATTTTATATCCCTCAGGCAGGAGTATGGTGTACATCCACAGCATTGAAACCACAATTGTCTGTTGGCTTCAACATTTATCATCGTAGAAGTTCATTTCCATAACATATTGAATGTCTAACGGGTGTGTTTGGTCCATAAATTATCAATTTGCCCAGCATTCAGCGACAGCAGAGAAATCAAGCTGATAGTCTGCAGAGCCAGTTAAGCTCCTCTGCAAGGTAATTAGATTCAGATAATCCAAACAACAAAAGCTGTAATCCTACTCATATTCACTGCATTCTGTTGGTGTTAAACTGGCAGACCTGTTAACAAACTGCAGCCAGAGAGATTATTAAACTGAGCTGTTTATTGGATCACAAGGAGCAAGTTTACCCACAGTAATGTTATGCCATATGTCATGGTGAGAACTGTATGCATGCCTCACACTGTCAGCAATTCGTGTGTGTGTGTGCGTGGGTGTGTGTGTGTTTGTGTGTTGTGAGGACATAAATCTGTTTACACAGTCTCCAGGAAATTAACATAAGTCGTAATGTCCTCTGAAGTGATGGAAACACGGCTATGTGTGTGTGTCCAAGCATAACTGTCTCAGTAGAACCCTGCAATACACCAAATTCACCAAGGTCCAGATCAGATAGTTAAATGTTAAAGTACTTATAACATGAAGTTTTCATTTATTTACACACTTGCCATAAGATATTTAGTATTAAATGACCAGTTGGATAATTGTTGGATAATGTATGTGTGTAAAAAGTTAAAAATGCTCATTGATTGTAATTAGAACATTGTAGAGAGTGTTTTGTGATCATTGTAGATTTTAGAGTAGGTTTGCTGAAAAATGTGTAATTTGTTAAATAAAAAAAGTTTACTTTAATATTGCAATGAATTAAATCAACCATCAATCACTCAATTACAACAATGGCTGACAGTCAACTTGGCATTTCTTTCTACCATCCTTTGATCTGTACTCAAAATAATGGTTGGCAGCAATTGAAAACATCAGAAAACATCTTTATCCTGATGCATGCTTAAAGGATGGTGGAGCATAATGGTAGTCAATTAACTCTATATCACAAATTAACCGTAATATAAAAAATAAAAAAAAATCAAGAAACCATTTACAACCAAACTAACTGTCAAAACCAAGAAAAACAAAACTTAAGTTCCCAAAATAATTACATTTAACTGGATCTGGAAAGGCTGACTCCCCTCTGGCACACCCAGTTGGCGCCTTCCACTTCCTGCTTGCCACAGAGACCATCTGTAGTGGTAGTGCATCTTTTAGCCAGGGGAGGACTCATCAGATCCATAAAAAACAAAGGTAAAGCATCATTTCATGCTAGCAATACATGTCAATGACAGAATGTTAACCAAAATGTGTGCACTCAGATTAGTAAACAACATGTCAGTGATAAAGTGTGTGCTGTATGAAAGAAAGGCCATGTTCTCATTACTTGAAATGTTTGTATGTTAATCATACAAACAAAGTGGTGCAGCCACCACACTGCCCAAAAGCCCTGAATGACAAATAGTAATGGAATAAATTAAAGTAAATGCTGTAATTTTATTTTATAAAATGCTTGAAGTCAATGGTTTCGGTCAGTAATGGGTTTTGTAATACCATGTGTATACATTTTACAGCTTCTCACTTCCTGCAACACCACAAGCCACACTGCAAGTGACTTGGCCTTGTTCCTCCAAGGGCATCACCATGGAGCCCGGCTAACCAAAGAGCCCCAGCTAATGAGCCAATGCAGGGCAATTGATTTAGTCTCCACCTTCCTATCTCTGTCCTACGAAGGCCAAAGATAAAACAGGGTGAGTCCCTGGGGTCATGGTTCAGTAAAGCCCTCCAAAGTCATTTCCTTTCCTCTGGCTGGAGAGCCAGATTAATTATAGACTAATAAAAACTAGGATTAGGTCTAATTAGTGAGCATATTGAATAGATGTAATCCTGCACTGTTTGCAGGTACCTTAATGGATTTAAAGATTCGCCTGTTTTTTGTTTTGTTTTCCTCAGCCTAATTAACTTCTCTTGTATGACTAATTTTTAAAAAAGCATTTCAACATGCAAAGCTAATTTGCCAGAGATTATACATTACAGAATCTAATGTGTTAATGTGCCATGTTACTAAATCTTCACTAAGGGTGTCCAAATGAAGTTGTATTTATTATCCCTCAGCAGAAATGGAAATGATGTAAAAATGATGAAAGAATATACACAAAGTAAGATACAGATAGTTCTCTCTCTTTCTCTCTCTTTCTCTCTCGTTCTCTCTCTCTCTCTCTTTCTCTCTCTCTCACTCACTCACTCACACACACACACACACACACACACACACACACACACACACACACACACACACAGATCCTCATACTTAAAGTGCTACATGTTCCTAAAAGGGCATTTCATTCCTTAAAGCTACCATTTGCAGGAAGTTTCTGAACACTTAGCACATACTTAATACTCTGCTAATGTAACAGTGCACTCCTGCTATATTCTATTGTTCACCATTATGTTCAGTTTCTAGTCATGTTGAGATGAAGCCAGTTATATTTTTGGCATAATGGACTCCGGTAATTGATGGATCCTGACCACACATACAGTAGATGCACAGAAACAGTAAATAACCAGAATTCTGTCCTAGACCCACATAATAAAATCTATCTGTTCACACTACTTGCCACTACCAGTAGTATAATACTCTTTTTGTCCTATAGGCAACTAAGTATTAATGTCTGTGCCATACTGTATGCATAGAGACTTTATTTGCCCTCTCTCAGTTCCATGAAAACTGAGCCTTGTAAAATGATTAAAGCACTCGCATACCAATGAATTGTTATCATATCCTTCGGTGTGGTGTAGATCTTTGTCCAGATGGTGGCACAATAGCATTACTCTTCCTCGCAAAGAACCACTGACAAGCTATTTATTTTCAGGGAAACAGCCCCCCCCCCCCCCCCACGAACATTAAAACCATACAAAGATAAATGAGAAGGTTTGTGTTATTAATTAACGGAGGCAGACCAGCTTATCCCTCAGGTTATCGCCAAAATGTATTATAAGGTCAGGTTTCTGCCAAGACTGTCAGACAAGTTAAATGATGTTGCATCTGCAGGCTAGAGAGTAATGGTTCTTCTCCTCATGGGGATCCAAACAAATCTCTGATCTTCAGCGCATCATTACAGTACAATTTTAGTGATACACACACACACACACACACACACACACACCACAGACAGTGTCATGAACCATCTCCGAGGGTTAAGTTTAGTGAGAAACGAGCATGAAAGTTGCCTTTTAAGAGCACTTTCAGTTCACATGTCAGAGACTGAGTGGAGAGATGCTTTCTGTCTGCTGCTTCCTTGTTTTGGATTATTAATGGGCGTCGAGGACGAGATATGAAGGATGTGTTTTTAAGGATAATGAATCATATTTAGGTCCATGCCTAACAATTTGCAAATTTCAGCTTACCTCAGCAGTGAGCAGCAGCAGTAGGTATCATCACAGTTAATTAGACCATATTTTCAGCAAAGGCTCATGTGAATATCCGTTCAATGTGATCTCAAATCTTACATCGCATTCTTCTGAATCAACCGAGATAACAATGCATGTGAAAAGATTATGAAATATTGATGAACGATCTGTCTTGTTCCCCCTCCAGCTGTCTGGTTATTATACCACAAAAGTAGAACTCAAAATCCTGCTGCAGTTGGCAACTAATCCTGCAGCTTGGAAACAGTTTGCAAACACATTGCTGGTGAGTAAGACATTAAAATATTAAAGAGAGGTCTGTTTATCACACAGGAGCTATAATTTACAGTGAATATACAATTATTATCTTCTTTGTGTGTGTGTGTGTGTGTGTGTGTGTGTGTGTGTGTGTGTGTGTGTGTGTGTGTGTGTGTGTGTGTGTGTGTGTGTGTGTGTGTGTGTGTGTGTGTGTGTGTGTGTGTGTGTGTGTGTGTGTGTGTGTGATTAAACAAATAGATTTGCAGTTTGAATGCTGGATTTTTGATTTTAGCAATAAATGAGTTGGGAAAGATGAACCAAGTCAAACAATAGGGGTGCAACGACAAAAATCGATGACAAAGTAATAATAGTAATAGTCGATAATTGTCGGTTACGTCATCAGGCGTGTTTTTCGTTGCTTTGCGGAGCGGTGAACTCCAGCAGTAACAAACAAAAGCAGCTGAAAAACACACACTGCAGCATTAAACAACTTAACCTCAACTCTGAGGTGAAGAAAATAACTCAGTGCTCAGTCTGTCTCACCTCAGCAACGCTGCGTCCTCTGTGTGTTGGACACTGATGACTTTCCCAGAGCTAACTGGAGGCTGCTTTGTGCAGTTTACTTTTATTAGCAATATGTTATCATTCGTAATAATTAAAATAACTTACTTCTATGTATATATTAAAATGTGTATTTCATTTTTCGTATTCATGATTATACATCATTTTGGTTATTTCTATCTATGGATCGATATATATGGTGGGCGCTAAAGGGGAGTTCAGCCGGGGCGCCTTACAAGCCAGAACCACCACTGATCCGATTAGTCGATTCATCGTTGACTAGTCGAAATAGTCGTTAGTTGCAGCCCTATCAAACAATAGTGCATTATCATGGTGTTCTAAACAGATCATCCTCTACACATAACATGCATACTAACACACATAATCAAGTGAGTACTATTCTCATCTACAGTATTCCCCTTTAAGACATGACCATGTTCTCTATTCTTTTCCAGAGCCGTGCAGAGTGCCTCAAGGCCTTTTACTTCTCTTTCTAATTAAGCAGCAGTCTCAGAATTAGTTTCCTGTGGTCCCGGTCCATTTATTTGATGGATATTGTTTTTTTCAAACATAGCAAAGTGGTTGATTTGAATGACACAGTGGCACAGAGCAACAGAACAACAGCCTTAATCTTGTAAAATAGAAGCTATTCTCCAAAAGCCACAATGTAACGTACAAACCACCAGTTCCCTACTAATGCATAGATACTGCACATGTGCATGTTATCCGTACAGATTTTTATTTACCACACAGCTGAGCTACCAATGTAAATTATTCAATAGTACATACATCAGTAGAGCACATAAACACAATCTCTTCCATCTGTGTATCTCACTCTCCTTCACTCTCCTCTGTAACAACGCCCTGCAACACCTATCATTTAGTCTACGTGCTTAAGCCTGCTAATGGCTACTCTGTAATCAAACATCATTCATCCACCCTAAGAGAAATCAGTGTCCTCCGTTGCTGTTTATACATTTATATTTCATATAACAGTGCAGCTCCTCCACACATGCTGCATCATCAAAAATCAAGCTTATAATTGTATCGTCATGACACATGCAGTAAGCAGGAAGAACAATTTTACTGTAGCTGGAATTCTATCTTTGCAAACCTACGCAGAGAGGGGCACTAAGGGTAACCGTGGGTCGCACATTGCGCTTCAAACAAGCTGATTGGTTGATTCAGTTCCTTTCAGGAGGCCGGTGTGGAACACAGATTAAAACAAATGTGATCGCACCACACGCAGGTATATAAAAGAAACAGCCACTGAGCGACCCCATATACTTTCACCCACATGAAGCCTAGTTCCAGTTTAAAGGACAAGAGACTGTGGTATAAAGTGTCACACTGTAACAATATCGTCACGTGCCACAACTTTAATCTATCTCCCCTCTCTTCTGTTAATTATACTCCTAGTGGTGCGTCTCTCTCATATCGCTTTGGAGAGGGAGGTTATGTTGAGTGGAATCAGCAGCGCTCGAGCCTTTCAATTACGGTGTTGTTGAATTGAGGGAATTGAAAATGGAGAGAGGTCATATTCATCACTCGGCTCCATTATATCAAGGGGGATAAATAGTGGCTCATTGTAACAGGGCATTTACTTTTGTAGTGAGTTATAAAATTGACTCTCATAGAATCAAAATATCTGGGTCTATAGCTGCTAGATTTTCAGTTTTCTATAGCAGCTTGTTAATAACTTTGTCGGTTTGTTTCTAGGCAGTTAGGGATTAGTTGAACTGTACAATAACTGTGCAGCCCTGTAAAACCACAGCATTGAACTAAAAGAAGCTTAAAATCTACATAAGCAAGTTGGGCGATCATTTTGTGTGTTTGTTGTTATTTGATGTAATGTTATTTTATAAAATATTCATTAATGCAGCATGAAACTTATAATGTACTGTGAAGTCCTGCAGCAGGGGCTCATCACCGAGGCAGTAATCATCTCACAGTGGGATATCTGCTTTTGTCTCTCAAAGTGGCCACCAAGTGACTCAGAATGGCAGATGAGAGATGGCTTCTGATTTGAGTTAAGGAGCAATCACATTGATTACTGCGCTTTGTCTTAATTGTTGTATTTATTTACTATTAGAGCAAATTTAAAAGGGAGAGCTCACATAATGAAGCTGCATTTGGGTATGGAGGCATTAGTTTTATTGCTCACTCTGGTAGCTTAAACACCTACTTTTATTGTATTTCATACCCATCTATCTCCCATTGTTTCCTCTAATGACTGTTCGATAAAGACATGACTACTATAAGTACATTTTTGAATGTATTTTAAGCCCTTAGTGATGCGGGGAACTTACCATAGATTATTTAGTTTTTCTAAAAGATGCAGGCAGTACAGCAGAATTACAAGTAACATCCAGTCCTTACTAGTGCACCCATGGTCCCAGCTGGATGGGACTCATTCTAATAAAGCACCACTTACTGTCAGTATTTGATCATATGTTTTGCCTCAAAATATGCCAGCAAGTTACTTTCAATTTCACCTTCTCTAATAACCTTTTTTTGTATTCATACCAAGTATGCTGCACAGAAAATGTCACTATTTATTACCAGTATAGAACAAGATAATCTGCACAATCTTCAGCAGGCGCATAGTGAATGTAACTGATTAAAAGAGAAAATAACCTCCCTACATCCTGTTTACTGTGGTTAGCAGATACAGTACTTGAGGAAGTCTGAGCAGAATTCTTCAGCTTTGAGACAATCAAGATGATGATGTGCTGATAATATGTTGTACATTGAGTGTATCACGAAGCCTTTCAGAGAGGCTGGGTCAAACTGACATTTGTTGGCAAGGTACTGTAACATCTCTTGCCTTGTTAAGAGTGTTACGCTGAGATTATAAAAAAGAAGAGCCATTTTCTAGAGATACTGTATGCTGTGGTCACTCAGCCATCATCCTGTGTAAGGAGAAGATGCACACAGCTGTCAGCCTGACCTCACAGCTGTTTTGCTGTAATGTCATTTTGTATAAAAACCTGTTTGAACACTGCCACAGAATATAAACAATGTAACTATATAAATGTTTAATGTTTACCTATAGAAATAAGGGAAATCACTGTTTTAGGATGACACTGTTTGTCAGATTTTTTTTTCTTCAAATATATGTTGATTATTTTTTTGGGAACACAGAGGGAGAGAAAACTCTCAAATACAAATGAATACAGCACATAACAATAACCACAGTCATAAATTAAATTAAATGCAAAGCAGGTTTTTATTAAATAGAGAGAAGTGTGTTTAATTAAAAAATGTAAAAAGGAGTTTTTCACAGCGAGGGGCTTTCCCTTGGACACAACCCATTAGTTCATTATAAAATCTACTTTTACTATTCCAAACAAAACAGTAATTTTTTCATACTTATTGGCCAAAGATAAGGAGGTTGTTACTCCATGGATGGCTATGTTTAAGAGGATCAGGATCCTAGCGCTTCCCAAAAGTCTTAAAGGACAATCAAGTATGTTTTTTCCAATATGTTTAAATGTTACTGCATGAGAATGTGTTAAATTGATCCAAGACTCAAATTACAAACGTGATACATCAGGGCTTGATTTATTTATTTACAGTCAGGTGTATCATTCTTTTTCTATGAAATCTTATTACATTACATTATACATTTGCTGTCATGTTTTACAGGTTTTGTGAATACCGATTTCTAATTACACTTGCAGCATTCATTAAGTATCATCTTTGGATGTTTAGTCACGGAAAAGAAATGCAAAAATGTTCATAAAAATGATCCACCTCTCTACAATAGTTTTGATGTTGGGTCAGTGTTTCGGATTCATTTTAATGAAGTGTTGAGTATGACACACACGACTGCAGCGTCTAAGAATAGACAGGTTCCTGTGACCCTGTCTCATTAGCTGTGTGGGAAAATCTGTCTTCCACAAATGTACTTGTTAACAACTGTGACAAGAGATAAACATGTTTTTCTACTCTTTAAAAGACGTTTTAATTGATGCCTTGCTGTACATGTTACTGTGGGTTTTGTACAATGGCTTTAAAATATACATCACAAAATCACTTTAATGAAGCCTGATGATGGTGATAAAGTAGTATACTGTAGTTTTACCATCAGAAAGTACAGCACAAAGAGCAGGTCTGTTAAATAATAAAAAAATTTAATCTCAACCATTGAAACATTTTTTTTTCTTTTTATTGAAACAAAGCTACAGAAGGAATTTTACGTCTTAGTCTTTCCTTGTGGAGCTTCCGTGTTCAGCTACTGCACTGTGCTGTAACTAGTGAAAGTGAGTGAGTGAATGTGGGTTTTTGTCTCTAGCAGCTTGTAGGCAATAAGGCTTCAGGCAGGTGACCATACAGACTTTCTAAACCTTGAGCTAATCTACAGATTAGAGCTTTGTGCTTTTTTAAATTCTTGGAGGAATTTCAAGGCTGATTGTAACATATAAATGCAACAGTGCTCACTTTATTGTTGGAATTGAACTTGTTTATTCTTAAATAGTTTTTTTTTTTCCTGAATAGTTATCATACCATACAGTCTGAGGTCAACTGGAAAAGCTGTTTGTGCACAGAGGTGTGAAAGTACATGCAAATTGTGTGTGTGTGTGTGTGTGTTACTTTGTAGATTGCACATATGCCCTTCACAGAGAAACATTCGCTCAATTACATCCAGCATGGAAGTGAAATATTAATATCCTTAGACCAAAAGGTATGTGCTATTTGACACAGCCGACCTTTCCTTATCTACCAACGCAAACTCTGTGATCAAGCTTCTGTAAAAAGACAGCGACTTAATAAGAAGACTTGCTCCCTCCGTATAGGCTACTTATTTTTGTACTGTGGTGTGAGTCAGATTTTTTTTTTGATTTTTCTTTGTAGATTTTAGTTTCAAATTCAACCCAGTTGCCATAACAATCTGTAACTGCACTTGGACTTGATTGGCAGTCCTTCCACTCAGGAAGATGATGATTGATTCAGCTGGCATCATTTCCACTCAGCAGGGCTGCATCATTCACATCATCAAAGCTGGTTCTGCTACTCAGGATCCAACACTGGTGGTACATATGAGAAACTTCATGTAGATGCATGAAATCACCTATAAAAAAAGGCACGATTCGACAAAAAATGTCGTCTGAGTCCAGTTTACATTGCCTACTGTCATACCGACCCATCAGTATTTTAGCTGCTGGACCTCCCCCACCACCTGCTAATAGCTCAGGTCACTGCAACACTATTTTTATCCCACAGACAACTCTCTCCCTCGCTCCCTCCCGCTGTTATCCCCTTAAAGCATGGAGATTTTCAGCATGGAGAGAGAGATGGGGAGGTGGCGGTGGTGTAAGGGGGCTAGTGGGGGTGGATGATGTAGTTTTAGGGGAGATTCTGATAATAGCGCCTTGCTGTCCTCTTTCTTCTGTTGTGCATTACGACTGAATGCTCAAAATAGAACATCTCTAGAGAGCATCCAATCGCGGGTACGCTAGCTTTATGCACACAGGCACACACACACACACATACATTATAGCCCATTTTTTAATGTGATCACGGGGAAACATGATTAGCCAATGAAATCATAATCATTATGAAAGATTAAGTTTATTCATAATAGACACTGAGGCATCCTCCATTCTGTCTGAATCCCTCTACACACATTGCTCCATAAGTAATTTCTTGTCATCCACCAAAATATGAATATAATCCAGTGTAATTGCACAAAAAATGGGAATGGCATTGACTGTTATAGCCACCAGCGCTTACATTTTTTGACTTTCACAGTTTGGCTCGTTTGAGAAGATGTTGATAGCAGGGATACAGCACAGAAACACACGTTCCGCTTTATAACAGCAGGTAGTAACCAAATTGATTCTAGAGAAATGGTCTGTAATGAAGCTGATAGGAGATACTGATATGTTCCTGTTATTTGCATACTGGTATGTTTGTGTTTGTGTACAGTACAGTACAGTGTGTGTGTGTGTGTGTGTTTGTGTGTGTGTATGTGTGTCTGTGGGTGCCTGAGCCTCAGTGGATAAGAATGCATGCCAGAGTGAGTGAGCAAGCGAGTGTATAAGTGGAGCAGGATCAGGAAGGAGAGAGAAAGAGCACAGAGAAGGAGAGAGAAGAAACACAGTGAGAAGGGGGCTTTGTGCAGTGGTAGATAGTGCCGGAGCAAGTCGCGATTCCCCAGAAAAGGGAGGTACATCCTTCCATCTTCTCACGGGGGATTTAAACTGGCTTCAGATACGTTTTTTTTTTTTTTCTCTTTCTCTGACCGAGGATTCCCCTGTTCTTGGAGTACGGCTCTCTCCTCTGATGTAACACAGGACTTTGTTGTAAAGCAAGAGAGCACTGCACAGAAAGGAGGGAGAGGGAGACTTGCTCTTACTTCCTTTGTAACCAACCTGCTTGACAGATGGCACTGGCAGAGTGATCTTTGACTCTCACCCAGCGTCCAGTCCTCGTTCCACTCACTGAGGTAACGTATGTCAGCTCCTTTCCACGAGAAGCTACGTGCTCGTACATGCATTCTGCTGCACTGTTTGCCTTGAATGTGCTTGTATGAATGTGTAAAATGAATATGACAGCTCAGTGTGTGCGAAAGCATGTCTGAGATTTTAGTTCACAGGAAGGGCCAAAAGGGATGTGACAATGGACAGGGATAGCCGAGAAATACTGTAGCTCAAGCACCACCTCATCAGCATCTAGTCAGAGCAGAGTTATTTAACGCAGCTCAGTTGGTGGAACTGTTTATCAAGTGTGCTTATCGGCAGTGTTTTCTCCTCTTGTGATAGCACTGTACCATGACTGACCTTCATGTGCTGTAGGGTAATCTGAAGTCCACAATAAAGGGTGGTCATGACCAGCTGAAGGACAGCGCCCTGCTGCCAGCTTTTTTTTTTCACAAAGTCTGCACCCACCTGCACTTTTTTCTCGATGTGGCTTTTCTCCGTGCCTTGATTGGCTGTAGCAGACTTTATTACAAATCATGGTGGCATAAGTTGCAACAAAGCAGATGGTGTGCTGGATATAATAGGCAGTGTCCCTGGAGTGGAGTTCTAAGTGATGTGGAGTGTTGCAGGTTTACTGTTTGGTAGTTAGTGTGATGCTTGGAGAGTTTGGGATCTGTGTAGACCTTAATGTAGAAAAATGCAGTTTAGAGACCGTACCTGTAATTGATAATTGTACTGTAAAGCACCTTGACACAAAATGTCATCATCAAGAAATAAAATCTAAAGGCAAACATGAATTTGTGTCTTAAAATAACATATATTGAGATAACAAGTGTACTGTAGTATTTACATATACATATCTAGATCATAAAATGACAAATAAATGGGAACATACTCATACATATAAACATATAGGCTCAGATATTTGGATCTTTCTCTACTTTTTGTTCTGTTTGTAACTCAGGATTAACATCAGATGACTTGTTGGACATTTGCCAGCCTTTCTTTTATGCTCTCAACACAATGTGCTAGCTTCTCCCAAACGGCCAACACTGTTGGAAATGTATTGTTTAATTTCCTTAGAAAAATAGATGACAGTATGAGTAATATCTAGTGAGAATCTGAGATTTTTGAATGTGGGGAAGTTTGCATCAGAAACAATAGCCGAGTGACTGAGCTTGCTCTCTGTGTAATCATTCACTCGCCATCCCTCTAGAGACACTTTCTGTATCACACAGTGTCTCGCTTGCTCTCACTTACACAAACGTGTGTGCACGTGCACACACACACACACACACACACACACACACACACCACTGTCTGCTGTCTTCTAACTCAGAGTAATCCTTAGAACAGAACATTGATTGTACTTAATAGGTGAAATACGACACCTACAGTTTGTGACACTATAAAATGAACAGCCTAGGCTTGTAGCAGCGCAAATGCATAACTGTAGTACGGCCACCAATGTTGCAACTTTGCATCCTCACTACTTGCTTTGGCTACGCAATGTAGTGAATTACTGGATCTAACATGTTTAATGTATGTCTATTTTAAGGTGGAAAACAGTTTAATACACTGGAAAAACATTGATATTGCTGATTACGTTCATGAAATCTCCAAGAAGTCATTAGATCACATATTAAATGATGACATCAACTGTGTCTACGGTGCAGTTAGACTTAACAAAAGTTCACACGTGTCCTTCAACAATAGTGAGTCTTGTCATAGTGTCCTTGGCAGCCTACTGATTGTCTCCCTGCATACTCACTACAATTTAACTAAATGCATAAAGAGGAAATGCAAATTCCAAATGGGATCTAGAATATGAATGCAAACTAGTTTGTCTTGAGGGAATGAGGACTCTGAGGTAACAAAATGATAATAAAAACACTGCAGAAGTGAATTGTATTGGCTTGAATGCCACGTGACAGCATTAAACAGCTATTAAAAAAAAAAAACTCTTTGATATGTGCATTTTCAAAGCACTGCTGATTGGGCAAAGGCCAAATCAATGATCAAAATGATTTAAAATGCCAAAGTCTCGTGATTCATGACAACGTGCTGTGTGCTAAGCTCAGATGAAACAGTAACAGTGTCATCAATGAAAACTGGACTTCAAAGTTATAGTTCCCCAAGGTGTTTATCGTGTCTACTATTTGTAATGTGTTCAGTTTTCATATTTTTGAACAAGGTTTTATTTGAATCTAACATTAATCTCTGAGCTGAATTTCAGTATGTCTTTGTCCTCCAAAAGCTTGCATCAAGAGGCACATAGTAAGGTCAAAAAAATGTAATTTGCATAAACACAATCTGCCTCATTATAAAACTGATACACACCAGATAACAATGGAAAAATCTTGGACCCTCGGCATGCGTGTGTACGAGAAATACTAAACTTGAAGCTAATTCAATATTTAGCAGACATAGCAAAGTGGATGTCAGACCTGTTTAGTTACATCAGATATAACAGTGCTCTGGGGTTGATGTTACCTTCAGGACTGTGTAGTATTTTAATATTTGATCTAATAACCTTGTGCTTGTGTTTCTGACAGTGGTGGGGAGCGTAGTTCCTGTGCATGAGTTCTTGATAGCATCGTGGTTGCATCTTCTCTCCATCATTTTTACACAGCATACTATACTATGCAATATAGTGGATCACAAAATATTTAGTCTTATCAATATGTACTGTAGCCATCTGTAAAGAGGTGTCTGAGGGTGCATGGTTCAAACTGCTGTGTTTTGTCACTGTCAGTTTAATGTGCTTATTTTTAGCGTTCATTGACCGTGCTCAGTATGAAGATTGATGTCCGATTACCTCCAACTGCATTCCCAGGGTCACTCCACTGCTCTCTACTGTCCACGCTGGAAGTCACAACATTAGCTATAGATTAAGGATGCAGTGACTTCGTATCTCTCCCAGGCAGACAAAGAGACAAAGCAGATGATTTACAGTCCCTGCAGTGGTGCGCTTATAGCAATATCAGCCAAATTGACAGATCTTTAAGATTGTGAGTGCACTGTATAAAACTGTGGCAGGGAGCAGAGGTTTGCAGTCATAATTTACAATTAGAATATGACCTTTGGAGTATTGTTCGTCATACAAATTAGGGCCCTGCTAAAGCCTCTAGAGATGACTGTGTTGTAGTAGAAGATCAGGTTTGCATTGCCTTTTTGCATTGATTACCCCTTTATTTATAGCATTCTTGTTTCGGTTTCCTTGGAGTCACAAACTCACATTTTTATTTCACATTTAGAATTATTCGTGTCAGCACTTCATCTTTTCATAACCTTATTTTTTTGCCATGTGAGTCTGGATTTGACTCTCAGCCTCTCTTGTGCTTCATCTCATAGATGTTATTTGATCCTGATAGCCCCGTTCTTATTCCTGCCTCGAAATTATTGTTATCTCTTTTGGCCTTCACCCCTCACCACCTTCCTGTGAGCAACTGCGTTATCATTATGTTGACACAGTCACCATCTGGAGGGTATATTTTTTCTTCATTTTGCTTTCAGTGTGGCACTTTCCTGTAGTATTTCTATTAGTGTGGACCGTGGTTACATGCTACAGTATTATGCGCTCAGCATAAATTTAATAAAATCCAGCACTGAAGAGACCAATTCTGAAACTGTATTCCTTGTAATCCCCGTGCTAATAAGCAATCTTTATTAGCATTCCTTTACTAAACACCTGCTCACTCCCTAATAAAAATCAAAGGCTGGGAGGGTTAACATAGCTGGCATGTTTGAGTGGTATTAACAGGTGTTACCATAAGCCAGATTGACTCTAGTTGAGAGGGGACATGCTGAGTTTTTTTTAGCTTATTATTTAATTAGTGGCACGTCTTTCTACACAATGGGTCATGACTTACTGACTTGCATTTTAATTTAAAAATGGCCTGTGTCTGATTTAAGATTCGTCTCATACGGCACGTTAGTTTTTATTTCAGTGCTTTGCTTGAATATTTCAGTTAAAAAGTTGTTTTATATCCAGTAAAGACAGTTGAATGAGCAACTCAAGGTTGTTGTAGCTTTTAGCTCAATCTCCGGAGATAGTGAGTGAAGATAGAAGAAACACTTTAACACTAATCATAGAGTTTTGAATATTTTACCTCATTACTGATGTACATAGACTAGAAAAGTATATAAGGAAATAAGAAATTCAGCTACCCTTGGCTAGAGGATGTTTTTAAAACAGGATTTTGACAGAAAGCCATTTACAGGTTTAGACGGCAAACAGAACATTGATCTTAAACAGTCATTTAAAAAGTCCACATTTAGGAAATAGTATTAGTTTCTCCTGTCTACATCTCCAACCCTCATATTGAGTTAATTGTATTAAGTTATCAGTGTTCTGGATATTATGTAACATATTAGTTCAGTTCTGCTGCTCTGTGTTCCTGGTTTTTATAATATCTGGTGATCATTTAGCTAATGCAAGGAAACAGCTTATTTCTACCCCAGGGAAATTAACAAGCAACTAGCAAGCAAAGCTAGCTTCCTACAGTACGTCACACAAGAGAGGACGAGACAAAAACAACAACCGGGGGGCTGGGCACAGAACAATCTATTATTAGCAGCTGCCATTATGAATCTTGTATGAGAGAAGACATTTTTTTTAATATTATTGCTTCCCACAAACCACACTTATCTGTAATAGCTGTTATTTGCATGTATTATTTACATTT
Source organism: Scomber scombrus (assembly GCF_963691925.1). Classification (NCBI taxonomy): domain Eukaryota; kingdom Metazoa; phylum Chordata; class Actinopteri; order Scombriformes; family Scombridae; genus Scomber; species Scomber scombrus. The sequence continues at coordinate 28,216,599 of NC_084974.1, read as the reverse complement.
AGATTACATTAGTCGTGTGTCACAAGTCAGTGTTTTCTCCTTCTCAGAGTTAGCTATTATAGAAATTAAACTCACTTTCAGTTTGCAGATAACCTTTGGAGACTTGGCATCTCACCCATGTTGTTAGACCCCACAGTAGTGCTGAGGAGCAGTACTGTAGTGTCTATAAACTCAGCTTGTCAGTGCTGGTGGAGCAGATATTTGGCATGCTAAAGGCAAGGATTAGATGCCCAGACAGTTTTGGAGGATCGCTTCTCTAGCCCCGAAACATGGAATCAACATACTGTAATTGATGGCAGGCAGATGATGAGAGCAGGGATGTAGAGGTGGAGGAAGAGTTAGAGGAGGAAGGGGTTATAGTCTAACAACTGGGGTTGGAAATGTAAATCTTATTGGATTTTTATCAATTGTATAGAATTTTGATGGTTTCATCTTTTCCCTTTTTGCCTTTAAACTAACAGTATGTTTAAAAGGAAATCTTAAAAAGTGAAAAAGGGTGTCCTGAAATAGTTATCATTCACAGGAAACCTACAAATATGACTACAAATGTCAAATATTTCCGATTTCATGGAAGTGTTCAAATATATTTTTGCAGCAAACACAATATTCTCTATTTTTAGCCTTTTCTTTAGACAGGATTGAGGTTAGGTGTCTGACATCCTTTTCACAGGCAGAACTTGGATACTGGCACCTGAGTGTCACTGACATCACTCTCTCAGCAGATTGGCTTTGTTCATCAACACTTGAAATGCGATAAGTGCAACATATCACACATGCAAAGTTAACTATTGAACATCATTGTTTTAAACAGTCTCAAGGAATGGGTTCACCATATTTATGTCTTTCTTGTCAGATGCCCAAATTAACATTGAAATAGATTTGTCTTGCCATAGTCATTCCTCCTGTTAATACTGATCATAGTGCACTTATAGTGTAAGTGATGGGGGGCAAAATCCACAAGAGTTATCTAAAGCTAATATGAAGCTTCAGCCATCCACATGAGTCAAATCAAGTGGATATATTTCAACATCATAGTCTTTTTAAGTGCCAAAGTCAATGTTTTTCTTACTATACTTCCACCCCAGCTCAAAAAGGAAACATGAAAAAAACAGGAATTTGGTGCTAAAAAAGACTGTAAATGTGTCAGATATCCACTTATTATGACAAACTCAGACTGATGAATAATATATAAGCTTCAGATCAATTTTGAAATGCATTTTTGAGCAAAATGACTGTGTGGACACACTGTGAATCTTTTAATAGCCATTATGAACAGGAGGAATGATTACAGTGAGGAAAACCTCTTTTCAGTGCTCATATGGGCACCAGACTGTTGTTTTAAGACAGACTTGACAAACTGTTAACCTTTCCTTGAAGGGAAAAGGCTGGTGATTTTCTATGTTTTTCCTGTTGTTAACAAATCTCATACGCAGAGCCAAACCAACAATTCATCGTACTTACAAGTGTTGTGTGTGTATCCATAGTCTCATATATGATATACAGTGAGGCACACCATTGCACTGGGTGACATGTTCCTTCACTTCCTGCTACTTGTTCTTAAGGTCTTTGAGAAATGTACAATGTAGCACAAAGCTATTTCTAATCAAACTACCTTATTCATCCTCCAGAGGAATAAGAAATATCAGACTTTGGATACACACACAATACTTTTAAGTAGGAGAGTTCATTTTTGGTTTGGCTCTTTACAACCGTTTTTTATGGCAGTGAGGAAAAAATATAGAACATTACTATCAATAACCTTTAAGTATTTAAAGTCCACCACAGGAGCCCAATGTGCCTGGATTCCTGTCTGAAGGCCTTACTGCCTGCACTATATTCCTCACCTCTTCAGCGCTGCATGGTATCAAACATCTCAGGAATACCATTGACAGAAACCTTTCCAATTACTGCTAGAACCATTTTTTTTTCTTCGTCCTGTTTGACTGACCCGTCTCCTGCTCTCTGCTCCTTCTTGTTTGATGTGGTTTAAAAAAATCTGTCTTTGTCTTCTACGTCTCGGTTGATCTTTGATGACCCTCAGGATGTGCTTCCTGTATTTCCTGCTGCTTCTTTTTTCTTTATATCAATTATTATAACAGTCTAGCCGTTCCAGTGGGCTGTGCACAATCTATTAGTCAATGCAGGAGTCATTTATTTATTTATTTATTTATTTACTGACAGTTGCTGCTGTGTTTCAGTTAAGCCATAATTCCCTTTCTGCCTCAAAGACCCAAGCTTCAAATCTTAACCTACTGCAGTAAACAGAGTTCAATAAAACCATGAGACTCTGTGCGTCATTATATATTTCATCAGTTTTTAATGTGTCGATGATTGTCAAGCGACCAATTTTGAGGTGCGTCATTATGTTTTCTAAAATGCAAGCACAAATAATTTGTTGCAAATCTCAGCTCTCATGGGTGACACCAAGCTTTTAGCAAATAATGACAGAGACACATAAATAAAGCAAACAGCAAAAAGCACTGGGATGTGGTAGACAGCAAAGTCAATGTGCCGGCGAGAGGAAGTTTGAAGACTACGTTGTGATAATGAAGCTTGTATAGGATGTATTGCAGTTCTATGAAGCACATCCCTGCCCACCAGCTACCTACAAGACAGCCAAGACTAACTCACACCAAGGCAGCAGGCTGTCACATAACAAATTTAATGAAATCAGCCTCAGAATGGTGAGCTATGTGGAGTTATGCCATGTTAATTAAAAACATCCAACTCTGGTACACTTGGCTGCTGAGCTACCCTAATGAATCTGTCCAAAACTCCTACAACTCATATCTCAGTTACAGCAGAAATTTGTCTCCAATCAAAAAAAATAATGACACCAATCTTGTGCATGCAGCTATATGGCTCCTCCATACATATAACAGTGCACTGAAACTGAGTAACATGTAACTTGTAGTACTCCCTTTTTACATTTCACTTGTTCTTACAGTCTCAGCAAACTGTGGAGATCTGAAAACCCTACTTTGGCTTACTAATGCTCTGCTGTGTTCTTGGCAACAATCATGAATCACTTATAAGTCCATGTAAAACATTGTGTCACCAGAATTTTGCATATTTGATTAGAGTTTGATTATTTGAGTATTTGAAGTCATAAAAAATACATACAATGTTCCTCTAATGTTGACCACCTATCATGGTTATAGGTGCAGGTGTAGATGCCGATGCAGTACCTACGTGTTTGATGACGGGCAGCTTGCAAAGATGGGGATACAACTTGCAGGATTGTCTTTAAATTGGAAGCTACACATAACATCAAATACAGATGGAATCTAAGGAAAATAGAGCATCAAAGACAAAAAGTAGACAAAAGTACAAAAAAATGTTTGACACTGTTGTTGCTGTATCTTGAATGATCGGTGTCTTTTATCATGTAATATAAAGCAACTATGAAGAGTCTCGAGCTGTTGGCATATTTTGGTTTGCTATGGTGTCACAGGCCTTTTCAATAGGTTCCTATATGATCACACTTGTTAATAAAACCACAATTAGAGATCAAAAGGAATCAGCCAATTTCATTTTCGCTCCATGTCGAAGGCCTTTTATTGTGCCATTGGAATTACATGAACAAATTAAATTCATGAAGCAGTCAGTCATTAGAATTTCCAAAGTGGGAGAAGTCTTTAATGTGAAAACTGCCAGATTTCATCCCCACTGGGAAGTAAGGAAAAGTATTCCCTCTTTCTCTCTCTTTTTTTTTTGACCTCTTTAAATCTATTTAAATACAGATCATCATGTTAGTCACACAGAATGAGTCTGAGTCATATGGGTCCAGATTCAAATCCATGTCTTTCTTTCTGTGTGACAGGTCATGGGGATGACAGACAAGCTGAAATTGGTGTAATTTTTTCTTTTTCAAAGCTGGCATGACTGTCAGTTTTTACAGTGTGTCATTCCACTTTTTATAGCTTGATTAATAGGTATTTACAGATGTCCAGGCAGCTTTTTTTTAGAACTGTGGCTCTTGTTAAGCAATCACTGTCAGACTGATTCATTTCTTTGTTCCAGCTACAACAATACAGCAGAGCGAGCACAGGACCATGATGACAGATTTATATGGACGGCGGCCATGTTAAATGATGCTGATCCTAAGTGTAGCTGAAAGATGTCTTTGATCTGTCAGTTAATTGATCATCTGTCTGTTGTTCTGACAGTCTGTACATCTTACTATATTTTATTTGATTGTCTATTGTCAAGTTAACTTGACAAAATATCTTATTGGAGAAAGTTTATATGACATCAGAAATGTTTCATATCCTTGAATTCAAACAAACAAATGTACAGTGCCGTGCAAAGGTTTTAGCCACTTTAGATAAAATACTTATTCATAATGCAGTACAGTCAGGAAGGCATCTGATTGGTCCCAAATTTATTCTGCAGCATGACAACAACCCCAAACATATAGCCAGAGTCATAAAAAACTGGTTTCAGTGAGAAAGAAGAACAAGGAGTCCTGCAACAGATTATATGATCACACAGAGTCCTGATCTCAACATCATGGAGTCAGTCTGGGATTACATGAGGAGATAGAAGCAACAGATTCTCCAAGATGCTTAAAACAACCTACGTGTAAAGTGCCATGAAAAAGTGTCTGCAGGTGTACTGAAGAGAACTGGCACTATTTTAACCCTCCTGTTGTCCTCGAGTCAAGGAAGGAAGGGAGGAAGAAGGAAGGAAAAGAAGGGAGGAAGGAAGGAAGGAAGGAAGGGAGGAAGAAGGAAGGGAGGGAGGAAAGAAGGAAGGAAAGAAGGACGGAAGGGAGGAAGAAGGAAGGAAGGGAGGAAGGAAGGGAGGGAGGGAGGAAGGAAGGAAGGGAGGAGGGAAGGAAGGAAGGAAAGGAGGGAGGAAGGAAGGAAGTATGGAGGAAAGAAGGAAGGAAGGTAGGAGGGAGGGAGGAAAGAAGGAAGGAGGGAGGGAGGGAGAAAGGAAAAGAGGGAGGGAGGAAGGAAGGAAAGAAGGGCAGAGGAAAGAAGTAAGGGAGGAAGGTAGGGGGAGGAAAGAAAGAGAGAAGGAGGGAAGGAGGAAGGAAGGACAGACGGAAGGAAGGAAGGGAGGAAAGAAAGAACAGTCAAAACAGACGGACCCGGGAGGACGACACGAAGGTTAAAGGAAAAGTGAAGTCACACCAAATATAGATTTGATTTAATTTGTTTCTCTATACTGCACACATGTATAAATGTAAATGATAAATAATTGTTTTTATAAACATCCTCACTTTAAGTGCCTAAAACTTCACACTGTACTGTTCATAAAACATTTTCAATATTTTAAATCCTGCATCGTTTACATTGATGTTTGCTTGGTAGCTCTTTTTTACTTTCTTTGTTGATGCATTGCTGCGTTTGTTGGATGTATATCGTGCTGCAGGTGTAATAGTAGTAATGTAGTAATATTATAGCTCCCTGTCTTACTGTAAAACAGCTGAAACTGAGCAATTTCATTCTGTTTTTCTGACTTGAAGCACCCATGCAGTTTCTATCACAGATGTATTTGTCACGAGCTTAGACACACTCATCAAACAAGAACAAATGTTTTCTATCAAATAGTTTTTTTTTTATTAATAATCATTAATTAGATCTCTGTATTTCTAGTGGTTTCCAAAAAAAGTAGTTAATATTCAAATTACTTTCCAAATTCACTATTTACTTTTTTTCACTTCATAAGATTACCATTCTTTTTATTTCTCTGCTTTGTATTTTCTGCCAAATTACACCAGCATTTAGATAAGCATGATGACGATGATGAGGATGAGGATGATGATTTTCAACATTACTGCAAATAACAGCAAACGCTTCAGTTCACCTTACTGGAAACTCAGCACGTAATTGTGGAAAAAAATAATTTTACACTATGAACAGGTTCTGACTTGTAGATGATACACTAAAAGGGTTTATGAATAAGATATGAAGTGAGTCTTGTGAGTCACTTAATATTTTATATAAGATATTAAATGTCTCTTAAGTACAAATTGCATGAATTCCTGGTTTCCTGGAGCCTGGGACTGTGACACCTGTTGACTCATATTCACATGTTTTTTAATGCTGTGCCCTAGGGTGCTCAATGATTACAGCGCTGTTATGGAAAGAATAGTTTGCAAAATATTGACTTCCTGTGTGTTTTGTTTTATAAATCAATATCTCATTATAGCAAGTGGTAAGTATAGTGGAGAGGTTGTTTAATTTAACAAATTAGGGATGCACTGTAAAAAACAAACAATAGAACAGCATATTGATTCAGGGAAAACTGAGCAAAATTGAAGATATCCATTAATGTCAAAAAGTAAAACCTTTGTCCTTTAGGTGCTAATGAGCAGTTGATGCTGTGGTCCTCACAGAGAGATGCTGAATATCTTCGACACTTTCTTCAGCTGTAGCTGGAAAGGTTCCAGTTTTTTTGGCTCTAATTACCAACATGTAGCTGTTTCCAGATGGCTATTAGTTCCTGACAATGGCTGCTTAATCACATGTTACTGCTCTTTTTTTAATTTATTTTTTACATTGAAATGTCATGGTAGACAATATGAGCTTGCTTATGAAAAACAGTCTCTTGACAGATGTCAAACCTTCCACTGAAATAGCAAATTAACTTTTCCGTGCTTGTTTCCCCCATAAAATGTACAATGTACAACATGCAAATACGTAATGTAAAGAATTATGCTAACTATGAGGAAGGTAACAGCCCAATACAACAGCATGTTAAATGTATAACACCTGCTTTTGTTGCTGTTGTACCGTAAAGACAGGTTCAGATTAATTTACTAGGGGATGTGGGGCAAAAATGTACCGTGGGCCCCTACTGAACCCCCATTTCCTCCTGTGTGCACCGTTTATGTGTTCAGCAAAAATATGTTAAGAATATAAGCACAAAATAAGTATTATATTAGGGGCGGCTGTGGCTCAGGAGGTAGAGCGGTCGTCCTCCAATTGAAAGATTGGCGGTTCGATTCCCGGCTCTTCCAGTCTACATGTCGATGTGTCCTTGGGCAAGACACTTAACCCCTAATTGCTCCCGTTGCTGTGCCAACGGTGTATGAATGCAAGTGATTGGGTAGCTTCCTCCTGATGTGCAGGTTGGCACCCTGCGTGGTAGCTGCCTGCCATCAGTGTGTGAATGAGTTGTAGTGTAAAGCGCTTTGAGTGTTCAAAAAGACTAGAAAGGCGCTATATAAGTACAGTCCATTTACCATTTATTAACACAGTCTAAGATGGGGTCTCAGTATTAGGTAATAATGCAGGTGTTGTCTGTGACTAGTGAAATTACCACAAACTACTTGACACACACTGATTTTTTTTTCTAGCATCCAGCCTTTAATATAGGAATCATCATACTGTACAATCTCATTACATGGAGGGCTATGAGTTATTAATAAATAGCGATGATTCATAAGTTGAACAAGATATTCATGACTTCCTATAGGACAGGAAGATATTCATGATTTCAGACCTGCACATGCTTAGGTGGCAATACTATTAACAGCACAGCCAAAACATGCAAATTGCCAACCTTTTGCAAAATCACACACATTTTTCTCTCCCTTCACCTCTAATATAAAAGTATGCAATAAACCATAAGCATCTCCTTCTCCCTGAACCGTGGACGTTTGACTGTGTTGCTACAGAGAAAGTTTAGCATTATATGTGAAGTGTCATTTCAGCAGGTTTTAGCTTTAACCAAGTTAGGGTTATTGGCTTTAACTTAGATTTAATCCTTCTTCTAATTATTTTATAACCTACTGTTTGTTAGTTTACAGTACAAAAATCCACTTCAAATTTTATAAAATAATTTCAAGAGCCTGCTGCTCTAGGGAAAGTTTAGCTTTGCATAATCATGTTGCAGATAACCACTTGAAGCATATTTAATATTCATTGTTATTATTGAAATTTGTTTTCATCATCCTGTCTGATTTTTTAATTTGTTCTTGCATGATTTAATTCATTTAAAATATTTTCTGTATATGTATAAAATGTCTTTGCCTTAATATTAATATATCCTATGATATCTATAGCAGACATGTTTATGAACTTAAAGGGGTGGCAAATGGCCATCATGCTTTGTTAGCCACTTACAGACAGTGTAATAAGCAGACAGTGAGGTTCACACTATGTCAGTCAGCGTGAACAGTTGTCAGAGTTTGTCCTCATCATTTCAAGTTGGGGAAGCTCTGGAGGGTAGACATACTTGAACACTTCAAGGCTCTTTATCTGTCCTGAAACAGCACCACTGGGAACCATACTGTACACACACTGACTCAGCCTCTGGTCCCCAACAGTTAAAAATCTATCTCTTTGATAACAGTAATAGTCCCAGCTTCTGTCTTCATCTCACAGGTTTATCTTCAGCACCAGTTCCTTGATTCTTTTTAAGCACAATAGTTTGACTTCTTATTGATTTCTGAAAGTGAATGAGTCAAATGAATCAAATTAGGATCTGTTGAATATGTAAATCATCACTTTCTTCCATCAGCCTGGCAGCCTTCTTACGTCCAAAGTGATGATCCCGATTCTCTGATACTGTATGTACTGTTTCCATGATCACATTTAGCTTTTTTAAATGCATGCTTGCAAGATTATTTATTAGATCGAATATGTATAAAAACCTTTCTGTGAGTCAGGATAAGTTGCAGTAACTGTAAAGTCATGTGCTTGAGGTGCACAATGCACAACGACACACAGCCACACCAGTCTCACGTCTCTGGGAGTGTGATTTCCCCTCTGATGACTTCATCACACTATATCAAAGTGTGGTGGAGACAACAGACCCTGTCCCTGTCTGCAGACTCAGTCGCATACTGTATGTCATCCTGTAACAAAAAGAAAGAAAAGGACTGGATGCTTGTCGCCAGAAGCTTTTCAAAAGAGACCGAAGAACTGAAATCAACAAAGAGGCAACAATTTGAGTTGTTGGCTGTGAGCTTGATCAAACAATAAGCAGCTAGCTTCCTTCAGTCATCCACTTCACTGTTATGACCCAACATGTAGATTTAAAGCTCTATATGAAGCCCTATATACCCTTCTCCTGTCATTATTATTATTATTTTATAAGATCAGTCACTCCACTGTGCCGGTAGTAGACTCACTGTCAAAACAACATGAGGACTCAATGCTTTATCACAGAAGAGGAAAAACTAAATTGTATAATTCACTTTTGTTATCCTTGAGTCACAGCTGGCTCATCTATAATAGTGACAGGCCATAATGTCCAAATGTCATTTAGCCATATTCTTAGGGATTGATGATCTACATCGTACTGTGTAGGGGAATAAAACTATGGAAAGAGATGCGAATCCATCTTTTCGGCAACACTGAGCTCATTTCTTTAGCCATGTTCGCATTGCTTCTGCCACCAGAACACAATGATGAATTAAAGTTTGTCCTTGCTTTGTTTGGATGCTCGATTGACTTTGTTTTGGAGCCTCATTAGTGAGACAATTTGCATCTGTCCGTGTACATACTCTGGATGCGTACTCCAGCAGCAAGATTAAATGAAGCTAGTGACAGGCTTCAACATAAGTTACATGTTATCAGTATCTCACATTTCCTGAATATTTTATTTTTCTTAAACTTCAAAATGCAGACCTGCCACTAACCTCTCACCATTGCCACAGGTAAACCATGTTTGTTTTAAATTATGATCACTACAAATGCAGCAAGAACACAAATCTTCAAGTTAGAGCTCTGGATAGAGAGCTGAAATTTCAATTTTTCTTAGAATATGCTAATGATTTATGCCTGGCCGAGCCAAGTGGCCTGGGAACTCAAAGGATGCCTTATGTATAATAAATCAGTAGCACTGTTGTACAAGTTGTTGCAATTACTCCAGACAGTCTGCTGTGTAGCAATACAGCTACCTAAGAATAATTTATTAGTTTTAAGAGCAGATAATTCAGGGCAAATCATTGCCTGCTTAAATGTAAATGTAAAATGACTAAACCATACTGTCTGTCATCTCCATGAATTCCAGTAGACAGATGGGCCAACAAAGTTTTATCTGTAATATTATGTTGGTAATAGGATTTTTGCGACTAGATGATTTGCATGTTAAATTACAAATGAAACTTACAAAGATAGATAGGTTCCTAAAGTGGCTTTTGCAGGGTCAAGCAATCCATATGCACACTATAGTAACATCTAATGGTAACCAGGTGTAACTGCAACATCAAGCTGTCTTATTAACTCCAGCGTAAGCTTCTTTCAAGAGTAAAGTAGCCTTGTAGGAGAGAAGTGCACTTCAGTGAGGTGTTCCCCTTTAAACTATCCAGTTTGTTATATTATGATGTGCGGGTGGACAGAATTGGAGGGGCATAACGGTATGATGATACTGTATCCACAAATGTAATATGTCCTAATAAACTAAAAAAAAAGTAGAACAATGTATAAAATAATTCATTTGAAGCAATGTGAATAATGCTGTTTAGTTACTTTTCAGTCCCTGGACAATTAGAGGTAAATTGCACAACTGTCCTGTTTCCCACCCCCTCTCAGAATTTCCAGTGTCATTTTTATGACATATCAGCATTAGTGTGAAAAAGTTCTAAGATAGAAAGGAACATGAAACTGCATTTGGATGGCGGACGCTTAAGAAAAGACTTCATTTTTCGCAAATTGGTCTTAATTTGAGTCATTGTGTAAATGTTAACTATGCTGTTTTTTTAAACTGATGACACACATTAATAATAAACCTCTGTCCTCCCACTCATATTCTATCTCATTAGTGAGGCTTTTAAGGAGTAATTTTCCTCTGAGAAACTGTGGGTGAAAAAGAATTAACCTTTATAAGACTGTAACCCACGTATGGAAGAAGCTGCTTGATGACTTCTTGATTGCAATGTCATATTAATGATAATTATGCACATTTGGTCTTCATTTATACAGGAACATATCTAAGATATTTTCCATAAAACACCAAGGAATTCATGAAGATGACATCACCCTCGTTCCCAAAGAAAAGATCAATGTATTTTAGAAAGACATGATTTCAATGTGGTGTGCTAAAAATCTATTGATGAATTTGGCAGCTTTTCTGTCAAAGGAGACATAGACATAACCAATTTAGATAATCTGAAGTTAAAACTTATATATTGCAGTTAACAACTATTAATCTTCCTGTTGTTGCTATGGAAACCAAGCAAACTTGTCACTATTCCCCACGCCTGTACTGCAAAATTATTACCTTGTATCTTGTTCACAAACTGTGTGAAAGAGTGTTTTCATGAAGCAGTGCAGGGAGGAGGGGGAGCAGAAAATAACCACTACAGATTCCTCTCCCTTCGCTCTCCTGGAGCTGCCTGATAGGTGGCTGGAGATGAATGTGATGTCAGAACATACCGCAATTACTTCACCGAGTGTGGTGCAAAGCCCACAGATTCTCCTGTAACACATCTGCCACTGTTTGTCTCTCTCATTCTCTCTCTCCATTTGTTTCGTTTTCCTTTCTTTTTTTCTACTTTCCTCCCTCTCATACTCTCTCCAGCGGTAACAGACTCATAAAAGCATTCAATTGCAGACAGTGCAGTATAGCTTCACGCAGCAAATTAGTGAAGTAGTAAATGCATAGTCTGGCTTGTTTACCATATCCTTCACTATTATTGCCAGTGCAGCCAACAGACTGAACCTCACAGCTGCACTGTGTTACAGGTGATTATATTATAAACCTGACTTCCTGAAAAATCTGTTTATAATTAAACTAATAATTGATTGATCGTATGTCACGTTTCACACAAATTGTTAAATATTTTCTGATTTCAGCTCCTCAAATATGAGTTTTACTGTTTTTCCTTTTCATAAAGCAAACTGAGTATCTTTTATGTTTGTTCGAGGACAATCTCTGGAATTGTATATACAAAACAATTAATTCATTGATTGAAAAACGAAATGTGAGATTTAGCAATAATGAAAATAATCCTAAATTGCTAAATTAGTAAATTCTTAATCATTGAAAGATCGAGGATGAACAAGTTCACCACTCTCCTTAACTGTCAGGCTTTCTCCATAACACATTGTATCTTTTCTTACATGAGTTTTCCCATGAATCTAATAGTGATCAGTCATAAAGCTAATAGTGACAAAGATTTAGGTGTCAGGGTATGTCAAAAATGTTCTTATATACATCTATGTGCATCAGAAAAAGCACAGAATGTGGATGAAGTAACAGAAACACCTTACTACAAGGTAATGAAATGACACACAGTGTGATAGATCTGTTGGCTTTGTCCGACATCACTCCCTCATTCACCCATTCACATTCACCACTCTCTATATGCAGTAATAGAAACTTGGTGGTGGACAGTGAATTGATATTTCATACAAGATAAATCATAGAGATTTTGTATCATCACTGACCTGTGTTGAGCTGCACCACGCTCGGTAATATCATCTGTAAAATGAGACACATTGTATTTTTCATTCAGAATAAAAAATAAGTGTAAAAGTACATAGAGAGTGATTTATGTCTTATATTGAAAAGTAGGCTATTGCTCATATTTTGTCTTCCCTCTGCTTATGTAAAGATGCGTCAAACACTCTTTGCATGTGGGCTAATGGATAACTGACATGGGATTTTATGATGTCATAAGCAGCCATGTTGGCAGTAATGTGTTGTCTTTGAACGCCAGAGTAGTTACTGAGTGTGTGCCATGAATTACTCTCAGTGGCTGCACATTACAACAACAGCACCTACAGTGATTTCCTTTTCCTCAGAGCTCTGAGGAATAGAAACCCTTTCACTGTGTAATTGGAGTCTTATCAAACAGTAGCTATTTCAGGCTGATTATCAAACTTTTTCTTTTTTTTTTAAACGATGGTGTACCTTTCTTTCCACAAGCAAGCAACATACTTTTGGTTTAAATCCAAATGAAAAAAACAACAACACATTTTTATTCATTGTGAAGTCATCTTAATCTCATTACCCTAGAGGGTCAGTACCAGTAATAGCACTGCAAGTGTAAAAACCCATTAGCTGCCTCAGGAAACCAGTCTTTATTGTCTCTGATCATGTGTGCTTTGTGCAGCTATATTAAATACTATGTATGTGGATATTTGTTTGCAATTTTGTGTTCAAGTGTTGTTGTTTTCCCTGAGGATAGCGAAGATTTGCTCTACAGTTGTCTTAGGCATGGACATATCTTTGAAGTTCCAGTTATAGAAGATTAATGCCAGCCCTATTATATAGCCTCAGGAGAGCAGACTAATAGAAGTCAATTGGGAGCTTTGTTTTTGATGAGATATAGGAGTTAAAATGGTCTTTTAGGTGGCCAGAGGAAAAAAAACACTGGCTGCATTGCATAATATAATAAATTAATCTGCATAGAAAAAAAGCACTGTAATGGAAGTCACATGTTATCCTACAGTAGTTGCTTTAAATCACTATTCAGAAAAAAAACACCTGCAAGATAACATACTTAAAAGGTAATTGACAGATTTTAACTGTAGAAGCACAACTTTAGCCAGCCTTCCCAGAAGCCTTATTTTGTTAGAAGTCTCTTTGTGACAGTGAATGATGTTGATTGTAATCAGAACTGTAGATCTGTCTCTGTCTCATCTGTTGAATTGTCTCTCTTCTTTTCTTTCTCTTTCTTTGTCACTTTTCCCATCAATAGAAACATTGTTCAAGCTGTTCATAGAATCCAAGCACCAAGTTGTTTCTGCTAGACAACAGCCTTTTGCATGCATCATGCACAAGGCTCCAGCAAAAGTCACACTCGGAGAAGGAGGCATGGAAATACACAGTTTAATCGCACACTGGCAGACAGACTGCCCACATTGTTTGTCTGTAACTTTTAACCCTTTGTACTCAAAGAGGCAGAAAAGGTCAGGCTTCATGAACTGTGACACAACAAGTCACTGCTGGCTGTAATCTTTGTCTTTTGTGCCATCTTTTGAAACTGGACAGTCTGTGCTGAAGAGCGTTGAATGAAAGTTGAATTTAGAGGTGTCAGAACTTGGAAAGAACAATGAGGGCATGCATGAGAAGAGTGAGGGTCCTTGATGTTTATGGCCACCTGCATTGCAATTTTGTCAATTCTGTACAGGGTGTGATAGACTCAGAAACAGGAAAATCTGAGAGCTGACATGGCTTGTATCATGACATAAACACAGTACATGTTATAAAGTGTGATGGACTTTATAACACTCTTTATTGCTACTGGTGTGTTTTATCTGCCTTTCTGTGTGCAGCTATGCAGACACTGAAGCACACATTAGTAGATATGAATATTATCTTACATACATCTTATTCACACTCTCAAAATGCTCCATCACACTGCAGAAGTTAGTTGCTGCCATTGTTGATTCGTCTTGATATCTGACGTCTGCCCTGGCCTTTGTTCATTCTACAGCTTTTATTTCATAGTCTGTGATTTTGAGGTAAAGTCTTTTTGCGTCTGTGTGTTTTTTAATGTCTGAGTCGTAAAAATTGTAATTGTTGTTGACTTGAAGCAAGCCACAATATGCATTTTATTTACTTCTATCTATAGTAAGTCATCACAGCAGAGGGCTGCACATACCGTAACTGTAGTAGTAGAGGCACCTGCTGGAAAATATAAAGATTTTCAAGAGCTGTAAATGGTAAATTTACTATACTATACCATACTCACAACAATAATTTGAGGTTTTTTTTATGCATTAATTTCTTATTTTTTCACTTATTTATTTATGAATGACTCATACTGTGGAGGATGCTCTATAATTCCACCCTCAGTGTTTAGATCTCACTACTATCCAGCACAGATATTTAACAGACTAACAAGTAAATCCTGATCCACACAGTCGATGTACTATTACATTTAATGAATTATGACGTCATTAATCCTGGAGATTCCAAACTGGGTCGCTCGTGAGCAAGAAACTCGGGCTAGTAAGAGGTTAAAAGAAGGGAGGTCATTTGTGGTGTTTGGTCAGACACTGATAGGTCACTGCTCAGTGGTCTGCTCTCTTCGGCTCTTCATCCGTGAAGTAACGGGCTCCGTAGGTCTCCGCCTACAAGATGCACTGATTTCAGTTTGTTATTCCGCCGGAGACAACACAGCTTCCGACTTCACCGCGTTTACTTCACCTGTCAGCATGGATGAGCAACGCCGCTGAACTTTCCCTGTGGCTTCGGTGGAGTCTTGTGGACTTACAACTGTGTGAAAATTGGCGAGAGGAGTCGAAGGTAAAACTCACTTCAGACACTGATGAGACATGTCAGACTTTTACCGGAGGTTTCTTAAGATAGTAGTATATCGATAAAGGTTTTGCGCTTTTTAAGTCTGAAATGCAAAAGTTAGGTCGGTATAGAAAAGCAGTGTGTAACTCACAGATGAAAACTCACAGTTTAAATTGACATTGATTAAACAATAGGACAACGAGTAAACAGTACATTGATTGTGTTTCCTCGATAGTAATAAACACATGTGTCATAATCTGGATTGATTGTGGTGTGTAATTTCCTGCATCGTTGTGTGAGCAGCGGGTTCTTGTGCACTTTGCTGCCTGTCTGAGACAAAAAAGTTGATTCACTTGCAGCGTTCACTATAAAAACTTCTCTGTCTGTCTGAAATGACTGGTCCAATGATGGTCCAATGATCTCCATGCAGCACCTGCTTTGTAAACAGGGGCTTTAAAAGCGTCAACTTGATATCGACTGACACTGGTTGTCCTCAATTCTCAGGGTTGCTGGTTCGATTCCGGGTTCCGCTCTGTGTAGTGCACCACGTTTACCATTTGTACTCCTATTTATGGATGTGTAATGTACTTTATTTAAGTATCTTTTTTTAATTTCTTTATACTATTAAGTCAATGTCAATGTCAACTTTATTTATATAGCACATTTAAAACAGCCAATGGCCTACCAAAGTGCTTTACAGTAAAATAAGCAGAAACAATAAAAACAAACAATAAAAGCAATCAAAAACAAAATAATATAGAGAAATAAAACAGATAAAAGACCCAATAAAAGTGGCTATACCCTTCCAAAGGCCAAAGTGAAAAAGTGGGTTTTAAGTAGTGTTTTAAAAGTGGAGAGGCTGTTTGCAGTCCGCACAGTAAGCGGTAATGTGTTCCACAGGGTGGGAGCCGCAACTGCAAAGGCTCGATCACCTCTAGTTTTTTTGAAGGATCGGGGAACGTCCAGTACCACCTGGTTAGCTGACCTAAGGGCTCTGGAGGGCTGATGCAGTTTAATAAGGTCAGACAGCCCATTCAGAGACTTAAAAACAAAAACAAGTCCTATACACAGTATTGATTGTGCTGAAAATATCAGTTATGCTGTGTGCGTGTCATAACTTGATACATGTAGCCCACCAGTCAAACAATATTCCCACTTGTTCCATGAGTTAAAGGGATCGTTTGTATTTTTTGAAGTCCTACTTATCCATATAGTCAGTTGGCCTACATAACATGCAGTAGATTTGGGCCGGCTCCCAGCTTGGATTAGCACACAAGAGAGGCCTACTGGCACAGAAGCAATGCACTGCTGTGGATGAGGCCATCAGCAAAACATATTTTACCACCTAAATGTTAATTATCAGTTCAAGTGCATGCTATATTTAGAATATTTTCACCGCTTTACTGTTCGCACTACATTTTCTCATCTGTAGAACTTCTGTATTCTGTACACTGCAGCAGCGTAACACAGTGCGTGGCATGCATAAAAATATGCAAGATCTCGTTTGAAGAAATATTCAGCTTCTGTGCTGTTACTCCTGTCTGCCTCTCCAAGCTAGGAGCATGTCAAGCCAAATCTACTGCATGTAATACACTGATTAAGTACCTTATACAACCCCACTTCACAAAATGTGAACTGTCCCTTTAACGTTGACTCTGGATTTAACCATCACTTTAAATAGTGAATTCAATAGTGTTCGTGGTCTCATCAATTTTAGTTTTATTTCTGTACAACTTTCACAATTTCAGCAAGCACAGACGTTGTTTGTAGTCACCTGTACAAGCCATTTGCTTTTTTGGTGGTTAAGTCAAAGCAGACACACATCACTCTCAGAGCCGACCGAGACTTGGCACAAAGTTCAAAGGCAGTCGTGAAACTACATATGCAAATGCAACATCCTGTAAATGCAGTGCAGAGTGAAAAACTACAAGAAGAAGACTACAAGAGTGCTTAATTACATGCATGCTTGGATGACAAAAAAAATCAATTATACTGTAAAGTTTGGGTTGGGCTACGGAAACAAGAAACAAGCAAAAGCAATGCAAAATAATCTCTGATTCAGACACTTTTAAAACTATTGTGAAATGATGTCTATTGCTTAATACATCTAACTGTTTTGATGAAGTCACAGATGTCTTCATGAACATTGTGTGGTAATGAGTTTAACAGATAGATCCATGGTGGTCATTTTTTATACTGTAAAGTCACATCTGTCCAGCTGTCTAAGGGGACATGTCTGCAGTGTTGTGTCAAGCTGAATCTGCAATGCATCCCCAATTTCCCATGAGTCTCAGTAGGATCTTGTTCAGCTCTGTGTGTGTGTGTGTGTGTGTGCGTGTGTGTGTGCGTGTGTGCGTGCGTGCGTGCGTATGCAGGTGCATTCCAATTTCCTTATCAAGCTATAATAATAAGCTGAATTTATAGTCTCTAACATCGTCCTTTCATACGGTATGTACATGTGACTTTTGAAGCTGAAGAGAAGCTATATAAAAAAAAAAGGAACAGTTCAACATTTTGGAAATACACTTGGTTTGCATCTTTACCATACTCCGATGAGAGAATTGGTCTCAGTGTCTTTTCAACATCCAGCTCATATTCCTGGGATTTGTGTATTGTAGCCTTGCACAAAAAATGGATGCATGGTGAGGGGGGGGGACTGCAATGTGTTGCTTTGTATAATAGGGAAAAAATACCTTTCGTGTATAGCATATGTGTGCTGCACACAAAGTCTAACATATGTGGAAATACAACTGTTATGCTGTGGCAAACACCTACTGTACTGTGGGTGTTTTAGTGGTTGTTTGTTAACTTACACAGTGACTGATGCATCTCAAAAACAAATGTGCACCTCTTGCACATGTTGCATATTTTTGGATACTAACCCTCCACCGTAAACAAGGTCCAGGTGATTCATGAAACCAATGGTGATTAACCTGTGAGCCAACAAGATGCAACATGCTGTTCTGGAGATGTTGCTACTGTGAAAAGGCCTGTGGGAGCAAAACAATAAGGACCCAATGAGAGCCGTTAGCACCCTTAACTATTTGTGGCTTTTTCTGTGGCAAGAGCTCTCTGTGAATAAGACCACTTTGAATGCATCTCACAGACTTATGTCTCCCGGTTTCCGACAAGCCTCTCTCCTCTCAGCTGTTTGTGATTGTCAGGCCTGGGAAAATGCCTCTTAACCCCACAGGAAATGACAGTTGTTGAACAGACTGTGCTGTTGCTTCCAGTTGTCAGTGGTTAATAAAGTAGTTTTAAAGATTGTGTTCAAGGATGAGAATTCTCAGGGGGATTTCGGAGGGTTTTTTGGACACTGCAAAATCACTTTGTTTCCACGAGTTGATCATGCATGGTATTGTTCTCCTGTCCTGTTTATTCAGGCTTTTTATTGGTGAGAAAACTCAACTTATTATTTCCTTCTAAATCTATAATTGCTTTGATTATTATGTCAGAGTTTATACTGGCCTATATTAAGACCTATATTGAAATGTTTTATAGGTTATGGGGTTTTTGTTTTGCTGTCAGTACATTAGTCCCCGGAAAATAAGTAGTTTTTGTGGGTTGTGTTTTTCTCTGTGGTCTAAGCGTGGTGTGGTTTTCCTGGATACATCTTATATTTAGCAAACCATTTGTTGCAGCTTGTGGCAGTCTTTTCTGAAGTTTTAACTAAAGGGTTCAACAGCTATAAAGAAACAAGCTGGTGGGTTACATAGTCTTCAGAAGTTTACATTCTGAAGTGCTTGAGCTCTAAAAGCAACACCATCCTGCTGATTTTTATTTTATTTTGAGGCTTATTTTGAGACTTGTAAGTCTAAAAAAGGGTGCAATTAGCAATATCTTCTAAACCAAAAATGAACCTGACAATGAATTCACAATTCTAGACAAGGACAGGTTAGTTTTTGTGCATTCAGATGGAAATCCACAGCAACATATACTGTCCACATCACTCATATCAGCAACACCGTATGTGACGTGCGGTGTAGCATGGCTGATCCAAATTGAACGTCTAGTCGGCGTTTCATTGACTGAAATCACTTAATGGCTCCTAATTACTGTCATAAAACTGAAATCTAATAGACCCTATCAGACCTAATTCAGTCAATCTATCCTTGTCTCAAAATTACTTCACACATTATTAAAAACCATAAACAGACAGCTCATGTGAATTTATTGCTTTTATTAGGGTTTTTTAGGGCCTGATCAGACTGATGCTGATCACAGTGAAAAACTCCCTGCCATGTCTCATGTCTGTAATCCCCCCCCCCCCCCCCCCCCCCCCCCCTCTCCACAAATTGGACACACTCCTCTTAAAATATTCATATATTCTGCTTTAGTGGCTCGTTTAAAAAAATAACAGGATGTATTACTGTTTATTTTTTATCATGTTATATTCTCTTTCACCCTCGATGTACACTGACAGTCGATTGAGCCTGGTAGATATTGTGTACCAACGCACCAATTAGTGAACCACCATGTGTGCAGCGTTTAAATGACGATGTGACCGGAAACCCTGTGAATATACTGAACTTTGTAAAAGAACATGCAAGTGTTATATACTTAAAATATGACATTATTCTGCAACTATATGCTCTATTTTTCTTTTCGAGCTGGCAGTTCTGATCAGCATCATGTCGTTGCATCATTCCTAATTTAAATAAATTCTTTTGAAACCAACCAAACTTATTTTGATTCAGTTGAGTTTGTCTCAGTCTCTCTCATCATAGTTTTGCCTCCTATACAGCCTCACATGATACTACATACAGTTTTATACCTCACCAAAGAACTCCGCCTGTTTCCATAGTTTAACAAGGCTATTTTTAGAAGGCAGGGTGTTTAAATAAGAGATGAAAGCTTGAGTTTTGATCAGTACAGCAAGTTTCTATAGACATGGACCAAGGAGAAGGAAGCAGCCCTTTATATGATGAGAACAGCAGGACATTTTCTACCAGCTCTAATTGAGATGGATGCACTTTGAGCACATAATACAAAATACTGTGTCGAATAATAAAGTCAGAGTATGAACCCAGTGAAAAATCCACATTTGTGAGAAAGCTTTAGGAAAGTCTTTTGGTATGCCTTCCAGCGTTGTAGTCGTTATGTTGCAAATAAATAATGACTCATGACTAAAAGTAACAGTGCTGCTTCATTTATGTTTTCAATGAAGCCATTTTACATTTAATCACTTCCCTGACTGGTGAACCGCACAGCAGCAGAATTGGGCTCCACAAAGAAAGAGAGCGGTCCGCTTTGGATGCTGTCATTCGCAGTACAATGTGTTCCTTCATTGGAATCTACAGCGAGCCGGTGTGCAGTCAAATGCAAGTCTGACCGGAGCGCAGTTGTAAAATGTGTACTGTAGATTAGCACAGGAAAGGGAAAAGGTAATATGAGCTGAAGCATGTTACAGGGTTTATAATGTAGGTAATGTTTTCTCATCATGCCACCAGCATTATAACATACGGTACTGCAATCCTGTGTGTTGCACGGTGCACTCAGCGATTAGGTTTTATATGGGGAGCGGGTTTGTTTAGCATGGACCCCACATTGTGCACATCAATAGCACCATGCTTGTGAAAATGACATTACACAGGGGCAAGTTATAAATATTTTATGTGGAAATATTGTTTCATCTTATTTATCTTCCCTTTTTTTTTGTTCATTCCCTTTGATAACTGCTTTTGTTAAATGAGGTCTCACATTTCACACATGAAATTTCACTGTTTCTTTTTTTATATATGTTGTTGATTAAGCTGAATTCTGGTCTTTAACACAAATAAAACTGAATACATTATACTGTGTTATTAACTTCATTCATGTTTAATGTTAATTTGCCGCAGCACAGGGCTGATGTTGCTGCTGTGCTTTTTATATATAGTTTGGATTCTGAGTATGCTGATTGGATATTAGAAGTAGGTTTTAGTTATGGTGCTGTTGCCTGGTTACCTTTTACAACATTTTATCCCTACTTTATTTGCCAAGGCAATATATTACTTAAAAACACAGACTCCTCCACGTTTAAATACATGATTTAAAAAAAAAATGTAATCTTTCCTGGCTACATGCTTTGCTAGCAGGCCCTCAAACAGCTGTGATCAACCAATGACGTCATAGTCATTACATTTTAGAGATTATGTGCATGAGTGAATAGGCTGAGATTTCCTGAGTGACTGCAACGAAAAATCCCATGTTATCCCATACCTGTAGTGGTAGATAAAAATAATCCGGTCCCTAAAGATGCTGCTTCATTTGAGATGCAGTGTATATAGACACCAGGTATGATGGGGAAACAAAGGTAGACTCCCTTGGTCTCAGTATTGTTACAGGAAGCCTTTTAATTCTAGTAGTTATTTTCGTACTTGAGAAAAAGATTTCCCAATCCTCAGATGTTGTATGTTTGGTGCCCTTGTAAAGGATTCATTTGACTAATTCGTGCCGCATGTTTTTTCATGAGTATTCGTTTAATCAGCATTAGCATGCCTCTGTAATCTGCCCACCGTCTTTGACAACGTGCTGACGGGGACACGGTGCTAAGAATAGAGAGGTGGGGAACAATAGAGCAGAACTTTGATGGTCAGTAATGACGCGTGAAAGGCGAGCAATCACATAGTTGTTCTCTGCTGTGTAGCCATCACGGTGATGGAAAACTGTGATCTCTGTCTCAGCTGTGACAGCAAAGCTTCTCAGCGGTAGGTCCATCTGTTGACTCAAAGTGCACAAGGCACAGAGACACAAGATGGCTAGACCATTAGGGTGCTTCCTGCTGTGCACTATATTTTTTTATATTATAATAGAGCACGTGTTTTGTGCACAGGTGTATCAACACAGTCTCCAGCTAGAGTGCAGTGTTTCACAGAGTTTTCCTTTTCTAGCAAACAACTGTATGAAAAAAAATCCTCATATGTTACTTAAATCTAAACATATCAACACAAAAATCCATGGCAGTGCCTTGAATCACAACTTCACTAAATTCTCTGCAGTGCCCGCATGCTGACCCATGACATCACCTGCTCACCAAGCGCAGCACTGCCTGAGTCCGACCTGAGGCTGCTAGAATGTGTGAAACTGTAACGAGAAACATTGTCTTGCCATCATTAATGCATGATGTTTCCCTATTTCCACACCTCTAGATCACACAGTGTGTGTGCTGTTGTGCTGGTGTGTGTGTTTGTGCATGATAGAAAATGCATAAATGATATTTTGTTTGTAAGCAGTCGCTTGCTTCTTGTTTAGAGCGTCATCGATACCTCTGCTTATAAAGTCAGAAAGTATTTCACTAATTCATTTAATAACACCTGTCATAATAAATATTAAACAATGAGTTCATTATAATTTAATAATGCATGTGGAATAAATTAATTGTTAATTATGATCTATTATTTATTACTTTCTCATAGTTTATATAATACAAGGAAATCATTCGTAAGGGCCTGAGTTAAATCTTTGTGTTTTATTGACAATTTTCAGATATATATATACTTTTTAAAGCTACCAAACTACTAAACTACCATAATAAGGTTGGTTTCTGAATAAAGAAAACATGGTTTAAGTAGTAACACATCTGGTAGAACTTTTAGTTTTAACTTCCTAAAGTTTTAGTTCTGAAATATCTTTTGTAAGATGTTTTGTTCCTGTGAAACAAAAGAGAAATAAAAACAAAATAAGAAATGAAGAGTTTCCTAAAGGCCGCAATATTCCTGCTTTTTAGCATTGACTTTTAAACAGTACAATTGCTGTAAGTCAGATATTTGTGGATAGACCCATACAGGCAAAACCTAAAGTGGACCGGTAATATTAGGCTCGCTATCTCCTTTGCACTGATAACAATGTTTGAGCCTCACAATTATGATGGTCTTAGTCATAAGACGGAAATAAATGAATGCATCACAATGCATTTCAGTTGAACACAGACAAGAAGCAGTTCTTAAAAATCAGTTTCAGGTTGCAAGCTACAAGTTTTATTTGATAAATAATCACCTAAGAGGCTTTGCTGCAGCTTTAAAACCTTGAGAGTCATTTTTGTCAAAGTCTGTAGTGCATTTGTCAAGTCCCACATCTGTCAAGTCTCCTGGATCGTCTCCTTTTCTCATCCATCCCATTTAAGAAAAGGCTCTCCATGCTTTCACTTCCTCTAGGCTAGATTACTGCATGGTTGTGTTCCTCTCTGAGCCTGAGAGCAGCAACAAAGCTTGGACCACATTTACTCAGATACCAAATCAATTCCACTAGGCGTTCCCACAGTTCTGATCGTCTGAATCCATCCCAGCCTCTACAGAGAAGATCTCTTCTGTTCTGGCTCTTTGACTCAAGAACATCCTGTCTCAACCTTTAGGCCAGATTTTAAAACGTTGTATACTGCACCATAAATTATATAACTTTTTATGGACTAGCTTTAAATAATTAATTTGATTGGGAATTTGATTTCAACTATTAGTGGTGGGTTATATTCAAACCAGTTACCAAATTCCCAAATATTCTCAAGCAGGGCTTTTTAGATTGCTCAGAGTGGAAATCACTCTCTCTGTGGCCGAGTGCGGCTGTCCAACTCTCTGCCATCACTACATTGAATTATTTGCATGTTTCGGTTTGACCTACATTTCCTTTTTATATAAATGAAAGTGATGTTGGGTCTCTGTACGTCATGCTGTGCATTCAGTGCAGCGACACAGGCCCACGTGAGAACTTGTGAGGCAGGAAGCTGCGGCAGTGCTGCTAATTTTCACAATCGAATATCTGGGTTTTTTTTAAAGGTGTAATCAAATTTAGAATATTTGTTGACATCCGTAGTAAATATGCTCTTGTATCTCTGTAGTCACATACTAAAAATTTCTTCTGCTGTTTATTTCTCATCTCATAGATGCCCAGCTGAGAAAGCCATATGTGCAGAACAATAATTCTAGGGATGCTAATAGCATAGGCTATGAGAAAAACAGATGGTTGTGTTTACTGTTTGACTTTGTGGTGCATCATTTTAATCTGAATCTCCCACTCAACACTTACTGCTTGCTATGTGATGGTTGTTACCACTCCACCACATCCTCCCCCACCGCCTTGATTTTTCTGATGCTATTTTTCTGATGCTTTCTTGACACCTGCACTCATCCTGCACTCAACAAAACGTGAAGGTTTATTATTAAAAAGGCAGTCAGCACTTTGGCTCCTCAGTCAAACATTCAGTGAGAGTGTTCCTTCTTTCGGATGTGTCAGTAGATGTCTTCATTGTTGTGTAGCACTTTTATGGGCAGTTAGCCATCACCCTGTTTTCTCAGATTTTTTTGTGGATATTTAGGGAAAGGTGTTAGGGATTGATACATTTGGGCTGATGCATGGTGGTGAATATGGACAGTGTGCTTTTAGTAGATCAGATTGTGACCATGTGAGTGTGTATGTGTTTGTGCTTGTGTTTGTTTGTGCATCCTATCCTAAATGCTGCCTGTCTTCTGTGATTGGTTATCATGGTGTGTGTGTGTGTGTGTGTGTGTGTGTGTGTGTGTGTGTGTGTGTGTGTGTGTGTGTGTGTGTGTGTGTGTGTGTGTGTGTGTGTGTGTGTGTGTGTGTGTGTGTGTGTGTGTGTGTGTGTGTGTGTGTGTGTGTGTGTGTGTGTGTGTGTGTGTGGCTGCTTAACTTGGTCATCATCACCCTCAGCCTTGCCTGTACCTTGCAATCCTATCACCTCCCTCTAACCTGTAGGCAGTAACTGCGAGGAGACGACGCACTGGGGCACAAGACGGACCTCACCCTCCAGCATGGGCACAACCAGCACCAATAGTGTCTTCTTCTGCTGCTGCAGCGTCAAAATGAGCACAAAGTGACAACAAACGACCTCCCAGCCTTTCCAGAACATCAGCATCATTATTCAAGGGCTGACTGTCGGTGCCTTCCTCTTTAGCATTAGCAACGGCAGCTAAGGTAACAGCTTGGGCAGCTTGGACAGTAGCATAGCCAGCATCTAAATGAGTGTGTGTAACTTGGCCTGCAAGTCCCCGGGGAGGACCGGCAAAGGAGTTGTGTTACAGTCCCTGACAGGCCTTATACATGTTTCATCTGCTGCTCTCAGAACAGAAGTCCCCTTTGTTATCTAATCCAGCCCTCTCTTCCCCAGCCTGAGAGACTGAATTTACTGCCGCAAGACTACTCTTCAGTCTGTCAGCCAACAACTGATCTGATACATATCAACCAACAGCTGAGGAGCAGCAGAAGACCTTAGTCAGACCCAAGATATCTGCTATCAGGACGTCTCAGCCATTCTTTCAATCCATTGGCTGACACATGAAGAGGGCTTTAAGATAAATAAGGCTAACTGAGGGGGCTGTGTGTGGCCCACCAGAGCTTGTCAAGGATCTAAATTGTGCCTCATCTGTTCAGCACTAAAGCTCAACCTCTCAGCCTTTCAGTAGTTGATAGATTGAACATCTGCAGTTCTTGGATCTAACAAAAAGCAGTGCATTAGGGGCTGTGTTTGCATTTAAGAGGGCTGGTCAGGACCATGAGTGCCCCTCTTAGACCCCCCTCGCTCCAGGTGAGCGTTCCAAGCGATGCTCCGGTATACTCAGATGGAGGACACATCATTGTGTCAGACGGATCCATGCGATCTAGCTCCTCAACCCCGACACTCCGCCGCAAGCGCTTCAAGATGCGTCGCTTGAGGAACGTGCCCAGCGAGAGGGAGGCCGAAAGGGGCCGATTAACCAGCGGCCACCTTACAGCCCGATCCAAATCCGGCTCCAAGGAATACCTTCAGCTGCCTTCCATTGAGATCACGCCATCCAGCGATGAGGATGCCCCTTCTTCGTGGTCTAACTGCTCCACGCCCAGCGCCTCTCCACGACGCAAGCGTTTCCTGTTGAGGAAGTGGCTGAAGGTCCGAGAGAAGAAGGAGCAAGGCAGTGAGAGCAGGTTGGTATGGACCTTCCCTACTCACCTCTCCCCATTCCCCTCTCCTCCCCACACCCTCCTTACTCCATGCTGCTTCAAAGCTCCTGCTACTGCACTAATGTGTTGAATCACTAACTCATACAGAGTTAAGTTGTTGCCATGTCAACTCAGGTATTTTAAGAGATGAGCATTTAGACCTCTGTATAGCTCGAGGCTTCTTTTCACCTTTCACAGTTTGATGCTGGTTAAACAGAAAGCAGCTCGATGGCCACACACACCTTAATACACTAGGTTGTTACAGTGATGGTTTTTCCAGCCGCTATGAGGTGTAAAACAACTTCTTCACATTGTAAAACTATTGCAAATATCTGTTATGACAATTCAGGCCTGTTTTTGTTTTTGGTGTAGATTCATGCATGTGGATTTGATGCACTCCTCTGCAGTATCTTCTGGTCTATTGTGTGGTAGCATGTTTTGGGTCACCAGGGAAACATCCTGTTTCTATAAAACCTCTAGATGACACGACACCAGTTTTAAGAAAGCGGAATGTAGATTTAGTTCTGTATCAAAAGATAATCAGTCAAATGTAGGCTTGAATCTTGTGTTTTTAATGGTTAGGGGCTACACCACAAAGTGTGTTTAACCAGATAGATAGATAGACAGTTAGAAACTTTATTGATCCCCTTGGGGAAATTTAGGGTCCAGCAGCTTAATACACAAGACATCAAAGCACAATATACTACAAAATTAAATACAAAATACAATATACTAAATACTAAATAAGAAAAACAGCAAGGTCTGATGCTGAGGCTGTGTGATAAAGTGCAAAAATAAAATTAAAATAAAATATATTGCAATATACAATTTAAAGTGAATTTAGTGACTTTAGTCCAGGCCGTGGCTGTGAGGGCCCTTTTATTGCCAGATTATAAAATTGTACAGCCCTGGGGACAAATGAATTACTCAGTCTGTCAGTTTGCATGACAGTGAGCGTAGTCTCCAGCTGATCATGCTCTTCTGCTGGATGATGGTGTTGTGAAGTGGATGACCTCCATTGTCCATGATGATGAGCAGTTTGTTCAGGCATTGTAACCATGTACAGCTCATTTTAGGTTCTAATCTCACTGATGTAAAGTGTTGTTGACACATTTGAGCTGCTAACTAATTTTTCACACATATTGACAAGAATTCCCCTTTCAGAGCAGACCACTGCCCAGGGGTCCAAAAGGTTAACAGGTTATTTCCTTTTGAGAGCAAAAATACACACAGTGTGCTTTTAAATTAAAGGGCTCAGGAGATACCATAGGGTCATTTGAAACTATGGCGGTCGCCCTGACAGCAGTATTAGAGGAAAGGTCATTGGGTTTAAAAATCAATATGTTTCTAACTCTTGGATGCCTGGTTGTGAGATATACTTAAATCTGAGATACAGTAAGTGACGTTTGCACTAAAGCAAAGGTCACAGGGTCAACAAGGTAAATGGATGCCTTTTTTACTGGAGGTGATCACATCATCTCTGTAGTGGAAATACTAAACTGATGTATCTCAGTTTTTTTGAATTATTTTAACAATCCAAGTAAAGGAAGTGACCTTATTGCAACAGCAGGGGCCAAATGAGCATTTACAGATTGAGGAGTAATAGTGATGATATTAATTAAAAGTAATTTAGAAAAAAGGTCCAATATTTCTAGTGGACTGTAATTATAATCATGGTAAAATACAACATAAGAACAAAATGGTTATGAGACCTTCAGATCTTCAAAAACAACTTGACTATGTTTCATGACGGAAGTTATTTGAAGCTCTGAGGCTAGAGACACAGAATAGCTGTCATGGCAAAAAATAAAATAAATATTTAGCTTGGGGAACAAGTATTTGTTGTTTTGTTTCTTTTTCTTTTGTTTTATTTGTACCATTATACTCAAATAAGTTCTGAGTAATGTGATTGGTAGCCCACATTTATGACTTTTGGAATCTCAATCTATGACAAGATCAGTTATTTCAGATGAAACGTTGGATTTCTAGTAGTTATTTCTTACAGTGTTTTGTCCTCTGTCTTTGCTGTGTCCTAAGAGGCCGGTTCTCACCGGTAACAGATGGCAGACAGGAACAGGTACATTACTCACTCTGTCCATGGGTCTTTCTCTGAGCTGAAGACACCATCTCTCCAGAGGCATGAACGCATAACCCTGACAGCATCCCTGAGTGTGAAATACTGTCATTATATATCCTGCAGCCCAGCTCCCCCTCAGGCCGTAAAGTGTGGACTCTGAAATGTTCTTCAGTATAATACTGTGCTGTGGTGTTAAGATGACATGGTTCCTCCTCAGTCTGCTCCTTGTTATTAGCTGGATGTCATATTTTTTTAAAAGGCTGCAGGCTTTGTCTGAGTGACATAAATAATCCAGATTTTAATGTTTAGCTTCACTCAATATTGATGAAGCAGAACAAATAGGTTTTGTCATGTGAAGATGCGAGAACACAGTGTGCTGCTGAACACTGATGAAGAAAGATGTTTCCGATCAAGTCTGCATTTTTTTCTCACATCCATTTAGACAGTTTTTGGACAGTTTTCACTTTTTGTAGTGTATTTGCATGTACATGATTTTTTAAATACAATCTGACATTCAATCAAAGGCATTCATAAATACAGAATAATGTATAACCTAAAAATGTGCTGCTCAAACAACTGTACTTAGTAGATATGCATAATCAAAGAAACATTTAATGCAAGTCATTTCTTTTAGTAATGCCTTGTTCTGCAAAAGAGGAATTTAAGTTTAAGGTTGATTGTGTTTAAAATTTAAGGTTTAACTTTGTGAGGTTTAGTAACTACATGTGTCTAATGGATGCAACAGAGTACAAACTGCAATATTTCTCTTTGAAATGTACTGGAGGAAAATAAAGCCTCAAATAGAAATACTCTAGTACTAGTAAAGTGCAGTACTTGAGTACATTTATATTATGGGAACTTCAGTAAGGCCTGAACTGTGTACTATTAAACCACATTTTTAAATATTAACTACAGGACACACTTTTTATATGATTGTATTTGTATCAGTTCAGGCCTGATAGATATGATGATTAATGCAATTAGAAAAACCAATAAGTATAAAAAATAAAATCATATGACTGAGTCTTAAACTTCACTTTGTTCTCACAATGTATTTTAGTTTGTTTGTTGTTCATTCGACTCCTAAAACAAGACTGGACCTTTACCTCCAGCTGTAGTGACACTCATGGCTGCCCTGCACTTTGCCCCTCTGAATTAGCTAACTGAGAAAAGTTATTATGTGGCTTTTGGTTAACATTCCCAGTAAAATGTTTTATGAGCGATGATAAACCATTTAACATCCTATTGTTTGACTTGAATTGGCTAAAGCAGAGTTACGTTGCAAAGGTAACAGTTATAGGAATGAAACTAGAGCGAGTTAATCACTTTATGACTCAACGTTGCAACAAGAAATGTCCGGGTTTCTTTTTTTTTTTTCGCACAGCATACACATAGGTTCTTACAGAGGGGCTGTGGTTGAAACCTGCTGAAATTGCCCAGTTAATATACAAACACAGCAGACCATTTATACTTGTGATGTGTGTATGAGGGCTCAGTACAGTGTGAACTACGCTAACATGGACTTCTGCCCATGGAAGCGGATAAAAGCACTGTAAGTATTTAAATATATATTTTTATTAAGATAAAGCTGAAAGGTTTAAAGTGTAGAATGGTGCATCAGTACTGCTGTGTGGTCTTATAGGCACAGACATTATTTAAAAAAAATGTTAACACTGAATTGATGTGAAACAGCTGTTCTAAGATTATTGTGTGAATTAATGCAGTGTGGTTCCTGACACACCTTAATCTTTTCTTCATGCTGATGAAGCAATTTTCTACTGAGATTGGTTTAAATCCATAAAGCTTTTTGTGATGGCAGGGATAAATCATGTGAATGTTTCGGTGTTAATCCATTCTGACCTCAAAGTAGAGCATGATCTCTGGTCAGCGAGTCATTCTTTGTAGAGCTCTTGTGTTCATACTTATCACCGTGGTTGGTTAATTAGTCACATTTGTCACTCTGGCATCTTAATCTTGTCATTGTAGTCTTGTTTCTGTCCTATGTGTCTATGGTGTATTGTGTGTGTGTGTGTGTGTGTGTGTGTGTGTGTGTGTGTGTGTGTGTGTGTGTGTGTGTGTGTGTGTCTATGGTGTATTGTGTGTGTGTGTGTGTGTGTGTGTGTTTGCACGTGCACATGCATGTAAGATTGTACGTCTGGGAACAGTGGAAGCTTACAGACTCGGTGGAATCTGCTGTTCTGCAGCCTGATAAGAGCAGGGCTATTTTGAGGAAGTGGTGCAATATCTCTTTCACCAGGCTTCACTGCTTCCACCTCATCCAAGCATTTTAATGTTTCAGACACACGACCTCTCAAAACCAACATAGGAAAACAAGACATTGGTTCTACACCTGAAGACATTTTTATAAGTCTGTTAGTTAGAAGGACAAAGATGTTTATTGGTATGACTTGTTTTGAAGCATCTCTGCAATATTCACCATTGACACAGTATTTTGAAAGATCAGAGCGGATAAGGAGGCTCCATCCACCACATTAACAGTTATCATCAGGACACTTTATTCCAGTAAAGGTGATTGGGACCAAACATTACAGATTTGTCTTTATTTATTGCAATGCCAATTAAATGCAGTAAATACTTGCAGTTTACTTTAATTGTATAATACAATTATTGACACGTTTGAAGACCATATGGCTATCATAACGAGATACTAACAGACATAAGAAATAGATCCTATCCCATCTATTCATGATCTGCTCTGGACAATATTATAGATGGTTGTCTTAAAATCGGCATCACTGTGTTTCGTTACGCCTCCTCGCTATCATGTTCAAAGTGCATATTCCATCAATTGTGTATGAGTAATAAATGATTTAGTGAGGGCCCCTGCCATGTAAACGTTGTGTTCTTGTGATTTTAGATGAACGTGCACTTAAGGACAGGGGTAAAACACTTACGTAAACCTGAATATAACACATCTGCCGGTATGGTGCATATGTTTTCCATATGATAGAAACAGTATGCAGACGCCGCATCTGCTGCAGAGGGGGCATAAGTTCAGATGCGAGGCGGCGGAGTTGAAGTGATATTCAACCAAAAATCTACTAACAGCAGCTGGTTCAAAAGATGAATCATTCAAAACATAATTAACTTAAAAGGGCAATGATAATGTTCAATGTAGATTCTGTTCAGAGTGGTGCAATGGTACATGTGTCAATCCCATCTGCTCAAATGTACAAGTGGTACTGTTTGCTGCGTATCAAGTCTAACCTTTAAAGTCATTTTATATTCATATTTCAACCATAATGCAGTTACTGTATAATTGAATGCATCCCAAACAGTTACATTATAATATTCTTTTTAAAGCTGACTTTCACCTGGAGATACCCTGCCAAGTATTGATCTTGACACATTCACAATTATATGTTTATTATTCACATTCACAGTTATGTTTTCCTTTAGAAACTCAATGGTGAAGTCATTTGTTTCAGATGTTCACTTACTAGCTATATCCGCACTTTATTAGTATTTCACTTTAAAGAAAAAATAAGATTTTAAGGCTTATCAACAGATTAAATGAGTACAGTACAACTGTAATGAATACATTGTTCAAACTACAGAGATAACTATTAAATATAAAAAGTGTTTTCAGAGTGTATCTACAGCACAGTGCACCAAAACATTCTCAGCCTCCCAAAATCTGCATTTTTGTCCATTCCTGTGTTCCTCCAGGGCTTCCTGTTGGAAAGAGATTATAGTGCCTTGCAGAGTTAGAGTGTGAATTAATGAAGACCTTTCCTAACAGACTGGCTTTATACTTAAATGTCAAAGTGTGGAAAGAGATGACAGCGGAATCTTAAAATAGGGAGGTCATCTCTCGTGAAAGCCACTTTGATATTATTTATATCAAACAACATGAAATAGGAAAGTAACAGGAAATAAAGTTGAACTTGCGTAATTCATTGAATAGTAGTGGGAGTTAGAGATCACCTAAAATGATTTCTGGGTGTGAAGGAACTTATTTTTGTTTTTTTTGTTTATTATTCTTGACTCATACATTCATTTATAAAGCTGCAACCCTCTTACTGTATTATCAGAAGCTCCATCTTTGGCATAGCCTGTATCATATAGCACCCTCTAGTGTTATTACTGGATATGTGCATGTCTAGGACTTACACAACTACATACAAAAGATGTTGACAGTTGCTATATATATTTGACACTTTATTTGCACAGTTGATGTTGGGTGTAACAGCAACAGATTCGTGGCAGTATGACAAAAACTGTGACATCTTTATCTCACAGGGCACAAAGTGACATAGTGCAAAGCAGTTAAAAATAAATGAAATATAAAAAAATGGTATATTTACTGTATGCTGTGCTATATTTAAGCACTCACTGTAGTGTTTGTTGTTTGCAAGTAGGCACTGATCAATTAGGAAACTCCCAACAGGGTTTATACTGTACATAACATTAACAGGAAATGTGTAAACATCATCAGATTTACTTTTTAGTTTAATAGAAAACACATTTGACTGAAACTTACTTCTCTCTTGTGTGCTACGCAGCAGCCAGCAGAGCAGCCAGCAAAGCAGCCAGCACAGCAGCCATGAAGATGACAGCAATCGCTTCTTGACTCCGTTAATCCGAGAGGAGAGGTGAGCAGTTTGTATTAATTTGATTTTGATTTGTGTGTATGTGTGTTGCTTTTTTGTCTGAACTTCCCAAGTGTTTGCTCACAAACCACTCCAAATGGGATTTGTGTTTTAATGGAAAATGGAAAATGTGTAAATCAGAGGGTTAAATCCAGGAATTGTGGGAGATGAATGCGACAAATACATGTTCAAATTGATGATTTGTGCTTTTTTTTAAATATAATTAGAGTCCAGTGAACTCATCATGAAGTCAGGGTACATAGGGCATGTGTTACGTGTCTATCTATCCCACAATGTCACGTGTAGACACATGATAGAGGAAAGAATAATCAACAGAAAAGTCCAAATGTTAATGTATTCCATAAATTCTGGCCACATCTGACCATTTCTTACACGCATTCTCCACCAGAGGGCACTTTCTCTTCATACTGGTGTTCATGGTCAGACAAAAGTATTGCTGTGTTACATCATCTGTTTACCTCTGACTTTTGATGTTGTCACTTCTTTCCTTACAAAAAAAAAAAAAGATAATAATACAAATTCAAAACCTTCCACCAACTACCAAGATTAGCATCGGAAGAAACTCGTTCTTTGCTTGTAAAACATCTACAAAGTTGTAACTGCCACTATGATGTTTTTCCTTCCTTTGAAGTATTTTACAGTTTTAAAGTCAAGTAACAGTATCGATGTGTAACTACTCCTGCAGTGTTTGGTGTCTCTTCTCAAAGCTCAGTTTGAGTTGAGAGGCAGGCTGCATCATTAGCTCTTTATCACCTCGGAATATGCTGCAGTTGTTATGAGCACCAGTGGCAGGCCTGGACATTTTATCAGGTGTGTGTGTGCGTGCGTGCGTGCGTGCGTGCGTGCGTGCGTGCGTGCGTGCGTGCGTGCGTGCGTGCGTGTGTGCACCTGCTAGCCTGGAATGTCATATATGGTTTCATACTTAATCCCTGAAGTAAAGAGGTACAGTCAGAGACAAACTTACTGAACCAACTCAGGTGACAGATAGAGGTTGTATTGGGAAAGTTAAACAACTTGCATTAGTGAACTTTTCATATTGTCTTGTTGCCATGGCAATTTGAAGAACATACCAGCAGTAAAAAGTAAAATTCACTGATTCAAGGGCAAAAGCAGTAAGCAAGAAGTTGTATTTGTGTTTGATTTGATAAAAAGATAGTGCTTGTGATGCTTTTACACAGCCAGTATGACACAGATTTTGCCTCCATCACTGAATCTGATACTTTAAACACTGCTCAAATTTTCTAACACGTGTATGGACATTTTAGCCTTTATTCTACATATGCAGAACCAAACATGAAACATTGTGAGAGAGAGAACATAACAGGCTGATATCAAACCGGGGACTTTTGTTGTTACATGGTATTCATCCCATTGTTGGATCAATAGTTATCAGAATTTAAATTAAAAACAGCACAACAAATTTCAGGTTAATCTCACATTCTGATGCTTTATCACCAGTTAAAAAATGTATCAAAAACTAGAATATAAAATGGGATTATTCGTAAGAAGATGTTAATAGTAATACCTAATTTATCAAAAGAAAGAAAGTAGTTAAATAGACATCTCTGAAATGGAAAATGTGTAGGAATCCTCTTTAAGCTTTGCAACAACCTCCCACTTAGCTGTCTTTGCCTTCAGCTGTATTTCTGTACTCTACACCAACACTCTTACTCTCTGTCCTGCACTCGTCTCCATGGTTCTCTCTCTGGCTCTCCCCTCCCGCTCTCTCTTGTCGCGCTGCGTCTCCACTCGTGCGAATTAGGAACAGTACCTGTCAAACCTATGGGATTTCCTGCCGCTCTTCTTTTTGCTGTGCCGGTGAGAGCTAGTGAGGGGTGTCTGCAGCAGCTGCAGGGAGAGCAGCGTTCTGTAGCCGGCTTTAGAGGGCACGGAATGTCATGTCTCCTCTGCAGGTAAAACAGCTGCATTTCTGTTTGGGGGGAGGTGGGGGCGGGGGGGGCTGCACCTCTGGCTGTCCAAAACTCTACCTGTCTCGCCGTCTCCATCTCCGTCTGGTCTTGTTTTGCTTTCATCATTCTCACTGCGTCTGTCTGACTGTGTGTCTGCTGCAGTTGGCTCAGTGTGCTGCGTGCGGCTGCATTTTCTGGTGAAGTGAAAGCAGGCTGCCGGCTGTTATGTACCACTAGCTGTGATTATTGCTGCTGCTGCTGCCGGTCTATCATGGTATCCACAATGGTTTGGTAGAGAAACCGATGAAACGACCACAAAGACAAGTTTGCTAATTTGCTGTCATTTTCCGGTATTTGAATCTGAGGCTCCTGCTAAGTTCGACTGCCTCCGCTACAACTGCAGATCCAGTTATGTAATATCACAATGTGACTTTGCTAAGACATGTAACATGACTCATCAGTGAAGATGACGCAGCACATGATTGTGAGGCGTGAATCAGGATTATAAACTGCGAGACATGCCACCTCAGGTTCCATTTATAGTGCGTGGTATAGCTTTATATAACAGTGAAATGGCAATATTTCTCACTAATGTAATCTGCTTATTAAAGGCATGCAATGTTAACACTGCAAATATAAGCAGTACATTAGCACTGTATAAAACAGAACAGCGTTGTTACTGTATAAGCATTTCAAGTCTTTTTATTAATGCATTTGTCATCAGTTATAACTCCTCCAAGGAAGCATTCATGACTGGATTATGAATGTTATGTTATCAAGCATTAAGTAGTTATATACCAGTAATGGATACTTCAAAGGAGGAGTCATAGTTGTCTTAAACTGAATCTGTTGACAGCTCATATTGTATGTTATAAAATTATTCATTTTTTGCCAATATTTTTTCAGTTTAGTTACTCATTATTATTGTTAGTGGTATTTGAAGTTGCAGGACAGTTAACAAGAATTTCAACTGAGCTGAAGTGGATCCAGTGCCCCATTACTACATTTCCTCTTTTGTTCTGCAGGTCTGACAGTGCAGCGGACAAAATCGGGTAAGTCTGCTGTCTGACTGCTCAGCTCGCTCTTCTTTTACCTACACAAGTGGGCTGGTGGTTTATGGGGCAGGCCCTGCTGTCACCCCATTTGCCCCGTCCCCGCCCACCCCTGCATGTGACACAGATTCGCGGCTTTGTCCACCGACCAAGGTGTCTGAATGCGCTTTACATTTGGAGAGGCCGGCTAGTGAATACAGTTGCAAGCCATGGAATGCCATTGTTTGCTTTTATTGGACAAACAACATCAAACACAAACAGGGCTTTGTGAGTCGGACACTATTGTGGAGCTTTTTAGTCTTTTAGCCAGGCCGGCTGGTGGCAGGTCAGCACTGTGGACACACACTGCAGGCAAAGACACTTGATTCTTAAGGGGTGTGAAGGGCTTTGCTGTCACAAGAGGCACTGTGCCAGTCCTGAAGGGAAGGGGTTCAAGACACAAGCTGAAAAGGTGGGTGATTGGTAATGTTTGTGGTCTGAGGGGCACAGCTTGATGTTTTAAATGGCAACTGCATGGTCTTCCACGTTTGGACATGAATGTGGATTGATTTTAATATTGCAAAAGTCATGCTATGCCAAATATTTAGGACATCTATCTTATGCTTATATGTGTCTCAAAGTCTCTTACGGCTTTCTATACTGGAATAATGTATCATAAATCATCTGAAGAATGGCTTTCATAAAGTTGCCTCAGCACTGATTGCATATTGTGCATTATTTGATTATTTAAGATGAAGTGTAGCTGTGAGAAGCGACAGTCACTGGTTGCTATGGAGGCGACAACCAGGAGAGCTCTTTGCTTTTTGGCGGGTGTGTGTGTGATGTGTGATGTGTGATGTGTGATGTGTGATGTGTGATGTGTGATGTGCGTGCAGTGATTAGTCAGGAGAAGTGGTGTTTGTCTGGCACATTTTCTGAGCTGAGTGGACACTGTTAGTTTGGTGATTTTGTGTGTGTGTGTGTGTGCGTGTTCTGGTATGTGTGTGTCTGGTTTGGTATGCTTTGAGTGGTCAGTCATGCGAGTTGGGTGAGTAGTGGGCCCCAGCCAGGTTTGAACCACTAGGAGTCTCTGTACTCCAACACACAAACATGAAATGGTTTACTGAACCCAGGCTGTGTTCCCTGTCTACAAATAATCTGTAGCTGACATCAACTTGTAGCAATTTAACTGTTAAGTCTATTTGTGCAGTTTGTATGTTTTTCTTTGTGATTACTTTATAGCAGTCAATGTATTATTTTGGTTTGGTCTTTCAAAACATTAGTTGTGTCTATTATGGACAGGCTCAGTCTCTTGTTGCAGTAGAATGGAAAACAGTATCCACAAATATACAAAGCCAGAAACATATTGTATTCCTCTGATGGATAGGTGGCTCTGTTGCTCTGTACAGATTGAGATGTTGCTTTTTGTTTAATTTAGCATTTATCTAATAAATGCACCTCACTGGTTTTACCTAATTAAAACCCTATTCCCACAGTCTTTCTCATACCAGGAAAGAGCACATACTGCACAGCACATCATCTGCATTATTTTGAAATAATGCTTGAATTACACATTTTACCATGTAGTAAACACCTCCAGAGAGTGTAATCAAATTGGGAAAAGGTAGTGGTTGGGTTGTAAAGGGTTAACAAAGCACTCATAAAATGTTAACTGTACTGTTAGCTAACCAATCTGATGAATTTGAGTTAGACTCATATAGTTACAACCCAGAAGACACAAAAAACCTTTTTCGATTTTTGTATTAATATATACAATGGCCAGGCATATATTTGTACTTATCCATAATTGTGCTGTAATAGAACAAAATAAACTGTGACAGTAGTGCAGCCTACAAAGATCTACTGTACGTGTCACAGAAACCAAATCCCATATGCTATCAATTGTCATTCTGCAGTGTTGATAGTACGATACATTTTGTGGATCTACAACCAGATGATGTTTTATTTTTCTTACTGTATCCTCTGTAACCCCACTGCAGGTTTTGTCTTGAGTCATGAATCACGCAACTGTACACGATCAATAGTTAGTTTGTTAAAAAGGCAACTGTAAATAATTCATGTAAAAAGCCCTCTGGTTGGCCAAAGTGGGCAGGATGCAAGTACCGGGAAACTCCTAGTTTGCATTTTTGAAATAAGACTTCGACTCAGTTGTTGTCGGTTTATCTATAAAGCAGGGAGAAAATAAATGGTTTTGAGTCCGTGCCAAAAATTGATCTTGTCTTTATGATGTCACGTACGATAGTCTTGCTGCTGAGATTTTCCCAAACAGCCTTTTCTTGTACTTCCTGTCATCATTCTAA
This sequence comes from Scomber scombrus, assembly GCF_963691925.1. Taxonomy (NCBI): domain Eukaryota; kingdom Metazoa; phylum Chordata; class Actinopteri; order Scombriformes; family Scombridae; genus Scomber; species Scomber scombrus. The sequence continues at coordinate 28,178,559 of NC_084974.1, read as the reverse complement.
TGTCCTCATTGCTCTTCCTCCATCTCAATTGCTGGATTATCGACCATTGTCTGTGGTTTGAGACATCAGCTTCCATTGACGGAGGTCAGCATAATCCGATCTTACTGTTTACCTCATCCTGGAGCCTCAAAAAGCACAGATCCTACATACTGTATCGAGTAACTGATACTCAGAAAATAAACATGTTACCAGTTTCTCGTCCCTGATGACTTTCAAACAAGGAAAGGCACTTTTAGATACATCCTTTCCCTCTGTGTTGTTCACAGGTACAGTTAAGCATCATTCACCCAATATCACCCAAGGGGCCAGACCACAAATGCTGAGATAGTAAAAAGTAGTTACAAAAAGTATTCATACCTTGTACTCATCCAAAGCCCAGTTGGAATCTTCTTTATAATTGTTACTCTAGCATAGGTGATGTAGTAGTGAGAAGATCAACATTAGGCAACCTCATTCCTTTTGATAACTTTACATATTTGTATGATTAAAATAAAAAAAGATGTAGTATGTTAATTGTTGAGTTATAGAGAGGCGTGTAGGCAGGTTTTGTTACGATTGTACCAAGAAAACATGCATCACATCCTGTATTTCCTAAAATGCCAAACCATCCCTTTATAAGATATGCATGCCAGTCTTAAATGCAGACAGCATTTCACATCCCACATATAGTTGGGCTTTAAATGCAGTTGTTTTTTTTCCCAGTTCATATCATTTATTGTTAATTCTCTTTAATGATTCCTGTAGTTGCACACCAGGTCCAGGTCCAGCTCCAGCTACACACAAGATCATATCATTACATCCAATGGTTATGATGATGATGATGATGTTGTCTCGTAAATGTGGGTCAGGCACTCAGCCAGGGTAGTTACTGTATGTGTGCAAGATGCTATGAATTCCTGACGTAGTTTCAATCTGTTCTCCGTATTCATGTGACTGCGTGCAGTCACTGTATCACTGCTGTTGCTCCTCGCAGAGATGCCGTGATGCTTTGGTCAAGGACCGTGAGCGCGTGCCTGCAGCTTTCAGTTCAGACGAGAAGAGAGGAGAAAAGAGAGACAGATAAAGTGAAGGAGAGCAACCAGGGGAGGGAGGCTGATAAATCAGGGAGTGGAGGAAAGGAGATTGAAGGACCACCCTTATCGAGCATAGCCGTTCTCAGGGAGCCTACCAAAGGGACCTTCCCACACACACACCATAGCCAGCCAGCCAATCAGAGCACTCGCATCCTTGACCCGTCCTCCCTCGTACAACTGCTCATCCATGGCTCAGCGAAGCAGATGTGAGATGATGCGGTAGGAAGCAAGGCTGTGAACCACCTGGACATTTATCTTAAATTCAGTGTTTTTGAAATACAGGATGTTAAGGTGGTAGTCTGAAAAGGGCTGTGAGAAAATACAGTAGAGGCAAGGACCAGAATAACGGTTTAGATATATTCGTTTCAAGATAGTGACATCTTGTCTGTCTGGACATCCTGTGGCTTCCGAACAGGCATTTCAGATTAACAAGTGTCGTCTGTATCACCTCTGTTTGTAACTTTCATCGTCTGGACCCGTGACATTATTTTACCTCCAACTGGTTTCGGGTGTGCTGTGTAAGAGAGGACGGCGGAGGGATTTTATGAGGCTGGGTGATGATGACAGCATGCCGGACAAGTGACAATCTGACAAGGAAACAGCGGGACAGTGAGTGAAGAGAGGCCATGAGAGCCAGGAGAGAGGCCAGGATGGTGTCTGCCTGTTCACCATGCACAAACACAAGGTCAGGTCTGATTTCTGTTATCTTTCTTTAGCCGCAATGCATTCTTTCCCTGCAGTGTTAAGTTAAGGCAAACAGCAGTTTGGCAGACATGCAGACAGAAGAAGGGGCATGACATGAATATGAAACAGACTGTATGCCACTCATCTCGCCACCTATGTTCATATTTGAAAAAAAGTACAATTTGTAGAAGTGTAGAATAAAAGATACAGGATTTAAATATAGACAAGCATTCAAAAATCTAACTAATACTACCTGAATGGGTACCTGAATGTGTATATGTGTGTGTATATATATATATTCATACTATACTATATGTGCTTCTACATACAGCATATGCTTCATTATATACTATATAATCCACTCTCCTGGATGCCTGATAATCAGCCTATGATTACCTTCTGAATTAAGTGATAATGTAGCACTGATGTAGCTTCCACTGACCAAATCACATGACTCATATGACCCTGATATTGTTCTGCAGCCATACCCTTTTCTGTTTTACCTTTGCTGAGAAAATGCATCCGCTCTGACTCCGTTCAAAACAGCCTTTTTTGCTTTAGTTGGTTGAGCATTTAAAGATTGACACACGTTTAATAGAACTTATAATAGAATAATATAAATATGCACGTTTAGCTATTTTATATCTGTTGTTTCATGGGTTGCCTCCATTCAGTAAAAAAAATCATCTGTGACTGCGTTTTGTAGTTCACGTTTTTATTCTTGTAGGTGTGGAAGGGTGTAAGCTTGTTTCATTCAAACAGGAGATTGGGTCAACCTGATGAATGCAGGGGTTGGTGGGATAAATCACTGTAATATACCCCACACTGACACACACACACACACACACACACACACACACACACACACACACACACAGCTGACATTTGGGCCTCCTAAATCTCTGCTGTGATCTCTGCTCCCTCAGGTCCATTAAGGTCAATTTGCTTATATTTACTGCGCCTGTCGACCAGGATTCAGGGTAGGCCAGGACTGCTTTAAGTCACCTCTCTGCAATAAATACTCCTGGCAGGTATTACTGTGTTACCCTCACATAACTATCTCTTTAGCTTTTAAATGAATCATGAATTCTAGCCCTTAAAGATTGAGAAAAAGAATGCTAGTAGCTTAAGCACACTTTGATTCATTATTTCTATTGTGAGACAATTAAAAAAGTGATTCCTGATTAAAGCATCCATGTCAAATTTCTTCTATAGTATGAAATTGATAGCAAGTAGTTTGTATGATTTTTTTGACTATTGCAGTTCATTAAACTAATAACAATTTATATTTATTTAAATAATGGCGCACATTTGACAGTGTGACCTCCAATGTCGGCAAGCACAGATTTTTGGCAATAGACAGAACAGCAAAGGGCAATGCGACACTTAATATATCTTTTAAATCTAATTAATCCAAATGTTCCCATGTTCCTAAAAAATGCTGTCTGGTGTTATTGAGTATGCTGTCATTTCTTAAAGGTCTTCCTGTTCGCACTATTCATCGAGAATATTGCAACGTGTCTCGCTGATGCAACAACGACAAAAAAAGCAATAAAAGGCAGTTTAGATTTAGAGAAACTGTTACCAAGCAACACATTAGATGCTGGTCACTCAATTGTGTATAGATTTTAATGCATATGAAAAACATGATGTTTAACCCTCCTGTTGTCCTCGAGTCAAGGAAGGAAGGGAGGAAGAAGGACGGACGGGAGGGAGGAAGGAAGGATGGAAGAAAGGAAGAAGGGAGGAAAAGAGGGAGGAAGGGAGGAAGAAGGAAAGAAAGGAGGGAGGGATGAAGGAAGGAAAGGAGAGAGGAAGGAAGGAAGGAAGGGAGGAGGGAAGAAAGAAAGAGACGAGGGAGGGAGGAAAGAAAGAAAAAAGAAGAGAGGGAGGAAGGAAGGAAGGAAGGACAGAAGGAAGGGAGGAAAGAGAGAGGAAAGAAAGAAAGAGAGAAGGAGGGAGGGAAGAAGGAAGGAAGGAAGGAAGGAAGGAAGGAAGGAAGGAAGGAAGGAAGGAAGGAAGGAAGGAAGGAACAGTCAAAACAGACGGGGTCAATTTGACCCGGGAGGACGAGACGAAGGTTAAACTCCATAACATTGTAGGGGAGTCACAACAGAACTGCTTGAGATGAGTAAACCGCAACATCTGTATGGTTTGAATTTAACATCCTACATTTCCTGCATGCCATTTCTATCATTCAATTCCAATAAAAAGGCAAAAATGCCAAAAAATAATTAACTCTGTCCTATATGGCAGAAAAGTCAATTCAGTAAGTGCATGTTTGTAGTACATTACAGAACTAATGTTAATTATTTGCAGCCACTAAAAAATGAGACTGAAGTAAATGACGAATATAAACTTGAATGGCTTGATGCTACATGAATGCTAGAAAATGTTGGGATATAACTGACACCTGTGCAGACAGAGCTGATCAATTAACCACTGAACTAAGATTTAACATGCTTTTTTTTTTTAATAAACAAAAAAGAGAGAAAAAAAAAATCTTCATTTGCCATAAAATGTAAGTTTCGTGAGTGATACTTTCCATATTACGTGATTAAACATTATTGAGGAGGGAGCTAATTAAAGTAAAGGCATAAATCTTACAGCCTCTTGCTCCTAGCCATTTTTAATTTAATTCAAAACACTGTATTTTTCCCTGAGGGGCTATTTGCAGAGGCACACAGAGCAGCACGGTCAACAAGCAACACAACACACAACATTTGAAAAAAATACAAAAAAACACATACAATGCAAAAAAATATGATATGATATGAGACTCATAATATTAGTGAAATAAAAGTATAATGCAGTATATTGCAAAAATAAGATCATTCTGTACTGCATCCAATTTGGAAACAATTGCTTTAGAAATAAACCTCAAAACAGGACATATGGTTCTTTATCTGCAGCCTTTTTTGATAGATGGATTGATTGGAACCATTTTAAAAGGGTGCCTTGTAGTTTATACTCAATTATCCAATTCCAATAGAACTTAAAAACAAAAGTATAAAGCTATTTTTTAAAGGGGTTTCATTTATTGGAACCTTTTGTCGTTGTTATTATTATATCTTGTCCTGTATTTTGGGCCAGCTGTTGATGCCATGCGCTGAAGGTGATTCATTAAGTATTCCTGTCTGGAGACAATCTGTCTGTCACTGGCACACCCCTCTACTTACCGCTTCACTTACACCCTTCCACTCACCGCTTTCTGTGAAAGGTCTTGTTTTCATGCTGGGTAGACATCTGCCTGACTGTGGATTTAAACAAGAAGATATGCCATGCACAAATGTGATTGAATGGTATGAAACTAAATATAGACCCTTTAGAGCTGGGGCTGTCTATCTGTCCACAGTTGGAGATGAAATTGATACCAATCCATTTGTGATTTGTCCCAAGTCCACTTATTATTTAGGCTGAAATTACCCACTTCCTCACTCTAAAAAGCACCACATGGCTTTCATATCAACTAACAGCATATACTTTATCCACCTGAGTGGGCCATGTGTCTGCATTCAGCAGGCCCTCACTGCTGACTAATCACAGGGCCCCTGGTGACTCACTGTGTAAATCACATATGTTCATCAGCAAATCAATCCTGCTGATCACGCTAAATGTCTCCATCTCCACCCCAGTAGGCCAACGTTTAATGCATTTTATTCTGCAAATAAGCACCATTATGCAGATGCATATCCACAGGGATAAACCTTAAATATGTTTTAGGTAGAGATCAATCTATCACGGAAACATTTATAACACAGTTTTTATAAGCTGAACACTGTAGGTCCATGCTGTGTTTTAGCCTTTCAGAGCCTCTGAGAATTGGCACTAAATTTCAAAAGCCCTAAAAGAGTCAAACTCAATCCTCAGTTCCAGGTTGCCTTTTCTTAAACATATTCCTCTTTTAATGGAACGTCTGTTTTACAGGTTTCATAAATCAAGCAGTGTGATCTGTAATCTGTCTCCTCTGAATTGCCTTCCTCCATCGCAGACGTGATCGATTTACCTTCTAGCTATTCCAAAGGGGCCGTGGATTACTCTTACTTAGGGCTTCCTCGCCTCCTCTGCATCCTACTCATGCGAGAGAACAAAGCATCATGGGTCCACTTCCCATACAGTCTGCATTCATGTTGCATCTCTCAAGCAGTAACACAGCATTAGCTACGTGACGTTTAATCTCAACAGGAAAAACCTCAGTTAATCACCTTTCTGTCAGTAAGAAAATAAACTCAATTACTTCTCTGACGCGCGTAAGATCTGTTAAGGCTGTTGTACAGCCGAAAGGAACTTCTCAATAGGTGCTAGAAAGCTTAGTCAGGGGTAAAGGAGTGGGAAGAAATTGCTCTGACTGGAGAGGCAAATGTATTATCAAGTGCCGCAGCAAAAATGAATTGATTGAATAGATGGAGGAGTGGTTAAGGGCCTCTGATGACAGTGATTCATGGTATATGTGGGCACTCTGTATTGAGTCACTGGCAGCAACAGTAAGCCTTGAGTGAAAGGACTGCATACTGCAAGCACAACAACTCGTGGTTTTACTGTATACATGCACACACAAACACACACACATGTACATGTAACTTTGTGTAAAATATTAATCTTAAATAATGATTGTCTGGATTGGATTTATACTACTAACAAATGTCAGAACGTACTGTCTTTACAACCATGTTCAGGCTTGTCATTTAAACCCAAGTGCTCACCAAATAATGGCGCAGAGATGACTGAAAATGTGGCTCTTGAAAGCAAAACTGTTTTGTTTTCTTTGCAGTGAAAATGTGATTTAAACCAGCTGCAGTAAACACAATATAAAAAAGTCCATACCTATTTGTGAAGACTAAAAAATAATGATTATTACAAAGAATATTTTTGTGTTTGTTTTGAACTGTAGGGACATCTAGAAACTGTGGCAGACATGATGGCATGATTTTGCATCATGATAAAAGGGATTTTTTTGTCTCTTCTTTTTTTCATAACCATCTCAACATTACAGACTTTCATCCACAATGGTGCATTTTAGTTGGCATCAGCTGTCATCAGGGCACTCATATCATGAATAAGCAAAGAAGAGAATCTACTCAAACCTCTCACTTACTCTTCTCTACCTTCACTGATAGGCCAAGCAAAAGAAGTGGAAGAAACTGATATGGAAACCACAAAGGTAGGATATAACTCAACAAGCAAAAGACACTGCACACATGATTAAATGGCAACTTAGGTTTTCTTCATGTCATAAAGCCAAGATGGCCATAGGTTGTTGGTAGACACAATGCCATCATCCATCCTATACATGTACTCCCACATTTGAGGATTTATCATACCCAAGAATGCTTTGCTCAGACCTACCAAAAGGGGGAGCCGTTCCAATATAGTGTATAGTATGAATCCATCAAGTGAATTTAGCTCCTCTCCACTTCCTGTGGTCCTCAGATTTCACGGTGTGTGAGATTCAGGAACCTGCGGCAGCATTTTTTTTACTGCAACACTCAGCATTGTCCTTTATAGGAGCACCAGGGTTAAGAGAAGGGGACGCTTGTCATGTGGCTCCAATCTGTAGTATAGAATATAACTAATCACATTTTACATTAAAGGGGCACTACACTGATCTTACAATTCAAGATCTGTGTGCTTATTTTCTTAAATTTGACGATGTAACTCTTGCTGATGTCATGACGATTGGCCTGGTGAGTACAAACTTATAACAGAAAGCCTACGTTACAAACTGGTGTGTGGTGTTTGAAAGACAAGGGACATTTACCAGACAGACTATCAGAAGACAGTATCAAGTTGCATTATGGGAAATGTAGGATCCAGTTTCAGACTAGGGACTAAAAGCCAGGATATCTCAGCCTATGCTGTATCGATTTTGATCTTCTTCTTTTTTTCTCTCACTCTCCCCCTGAGTCTTCTACCTTTACAGAAACACAAGAGTACCTCTTCAAATGTCAAAGTTGTGAAATCAAATGTGTGAATAGAAACTTAATCCCTTAAAATTCTACATGCCCATTCACTGCAGTTGCACCACAGTTGTCAGGATCATATCTCAAATAATGCATTTCAGTAATGTCTCATACAGAATCATCACACCCTTATGGCAATTACACTGTGAAGTCCAGATTAGTACTACAAGTGTTTGACACTTCAGTCACAGTATATTACAATATGATTTAGCAGAAATGAAAGTTGGCCTAAATTTAATCATGGCATAGACGCTCACTGACCCACTGAGTGACTGCTGCTTGAAAGCATGAAATGGTCCCTTTACGATCAGTTAAGCAACATAGTTGACCAGTGGGAAGACGAAAGTTTTCAGCACTGTTTGCTGAACACTTGCATTGCAAAATGTCCAAAAAAGCTAAATGCTAGCTACAAACTGCTATTGGACACAAAATGCAAGTCTCTATCCTGCATTTCTATGCAACACCACTGTCCCTACCCACCACAAATGAAGCTACAACTACAGCCACTGCCTCATAATGTTACTGCTGACCAATCTCTTAACTCCAATTGATTTCAGATATTTTTCAAGCTATGTTAGCATAGTCAGAAATAGCCAAGACATTCACTTGTGGAAAAGGCAAAAGGTACGTAGTCTCGATTCAATTTAGTCCCTAAAGGAGTTATCACAAACTAAAACTGAAGTTGTGCTATCTTATAAATCAATATATGTATATATATTGATATATATAATAAATGTAAATTAAAGTGTGTTGCTGATCTAACCAGTTAGAACTCTAAGTGGCAGTGAGGTCTTAAAATGTATGGAAAGGTTCTTAAGAAAGGTCATAATAATTACATTTAACTTCATATTTAACATAATTCAACTGCATATACCCTGTAACTAGTCACCATTGTGTTTTTGTGTAAATATGTGTGTTGGTAATGTGCTAGCACAACTAGACAAATGTTTTAACTTCACATCTTGTTAGTTTAGTAACTGACGTAAAATCTTATTGACAGGAATCAGTCCCACAGCATTTTAGTTTCGGCCCTAAGGATCAAATTAAGTGGATGAAATGGCAGATTCAATGTTCCGCAGTGCATTTGTATCATATTAGCACCACATTGGTAAATATCATGAACATGAATGGTAACTTTTGAGTGATGCAAGACAGAGCTAAGGTTTGTAGTTATTTGAGGACATTAGAAAACAACCTCCCTCAAATATCTGACCTTGTTGATGTAATCCAAGGTTTAAGGTTTTCATCCACAGCGTAGGCGTGATGTGGAAAAAGCCGTAGGTCTTTATTGTGATTCAGGACATTAGCTTTGCAGATTTCATCAATACAAAGGTTTAGGTGTTTGAAAGTATGAGGCCTCGCCGAGTGATCTAGTTTGTCACCATGAGTGGCGTGGATTATTTGTGAGCCTCCAAATAGCTGAAGTGCCGTCCTTGAATGTCTTGTGGGTGGTGATGGCATAGCAACCAGTGGCAAGCAAATGTAAAGCCAGTGTTTTTGTGTTTTTTGTGTGCTTCTTTGGGGCCTGGCATTGTGTTTCCCTGATTGCATCTGTATGTCAGGCTGAAAAACAGCAGGCAAGGTCGACATGTGGCCCTGAAGCAGCAGGTTGGAACCGCTCCTGGCTTCAATGATGGCAGGGTCGTCTCTGTGGCAACAGCCCTGACTGACTAAGTGGAAGGTTTGTCTGAGAGAGGTCGGTCAATATTTCTCCACCCAATCCCTTATCCCATCACTGCTCTACAGCCTGACTCCTTTGATATATAAAAATAGCTGTCTTCACTCTACCTCCAAGTGTTTGCCTCACTGCTCATAAGCGTGTGCAAGTCAGTGCCAATAGAGCGGAAAAGTTACGCTAATACAGCATGGACATAATTTAGACAGCATCGTCCATGCCTCAGCTGTGTTTGTAATCAACTTGCCTGCTTAAATAAAGGTTAAACAGGTTCTTTTGAGGACAGACATGAGGACACAGATGGGGTTATTCTATCACCCGCGGAGGTTTGTGTTTGAGTGTTATGAACAGTGAGCAAGCCTTCAGCGACAGCGCATCTGACCATATTGGCCTCCACACCACAGTATCTCACGCTCGCCGATGACGAAGCCATGTGGAGCTATTTTATAATTGTGTGACGACTGAGTTGACATTATGTAGTTATGTAATTATGGAGTATGATGATAATGATAAAAAACAACTTTCTCTTGTTACAGTTTTCAAATATGTGTCTAAATATCAGCTTAGATCGTAAAGCTATTGTTCCCCAGTTATGCTTTATAAAAATGTATACATAGAAATTACACAGTTCTATGTTATTAGATAGAAACTGAATATTAGATTGCAAACTGAAAAAAAACCCCGGCCTCTAAAGGGCCTTTTTGACATTTTTTCTCCTTAGACAGCAACATGGGCCGTGAAGCGATACAGTGAAATGTATACTGTACACTGCTTGCTGACTGGATCTGGAGAGATCAGCAGAACCTGATCTCTCCGTGTCGTGACATCATTTTTCTGAACAGAGCAGCTGTGTATTTGAGGAGCGAGCTCAGGGTCATGGATGTGATGAGTCACTGATGTACTGCATAATAGCTCCAGAGCTCCAGCTCCCGTTAAGTCTTGAAATACACGATGGCTTCTTGTGCTTTTTTGCAGGTAGCCAGTAGAGATACGCTGATTGTAAATTCAATTCATTAACAGTCTCTTAAAAGTCTCCCTCAAGCTTACAGCCACACCGCCACTGCAAGAAAGTGAACCTTTAGTGTAGCAACAAAGATAATATACAAAGACACAAGTTTGACTGAGTTTGGAAACATAGGCAGTTTTCACAATAATACAACAGCATGAATAATTAACGTTATACAGACTGGCTGATATAGTTTAACGATCGATGTAACAAGCTGAAAAAGGCTGGTTGCTCAGAGAGTTTAGCTATATGTAAATTGATCCACCAGTGTTTAACATGGACACATATCCTCCTAGACCAACTGTGACCCTGTACTGTATCTATTTAACATTTAACAACATTTCAAAACATGCTAAGGGAAAGTGGAAAATATTGCATTGAGGAAATAGGGAATAAATGATTAAATGTGCAAATAGCCAAAAAAAAGAGAGAACAAAGCAATGAGAGTAAACTGAATTAATATTAGCAAACTAATGGATGTAAAGGAACAAAAGATATTTAGCTTTTTTATCATTTTGAAATGAAAGAAAAAGTATTACACTCTATCTTTCTTTTAACACTCCCTTGATTTTTATTAAACTATCAGTATTGTTTCTTGATGTATCCATGTTTTTACTGGTTGTTGATAATCCTTTTCGTACATGTTGCCATTTAAGTATATAGCATTTGTTCACAGCTACTGATGAACTGATCTGACTCTCTCTCTCTCTCTCTCTCTCTCTCTCTCTCGTTCTCTCTCCCTATCTCTCTCTCGTTCTCTCTCTCTATCTCTCTCTCTCTCTGTCTCTCTCTCTCTCTCTCTCTCTCTCTCTCTCTCTCTCTCTCTCTCTCTCTCTCTCTCTCTCTCTCCCTCTACCGATTCTAATGCCTAATCTGTTGATACAATAGCTGCAACAATTAGTCGATTAATCAATTATTCGATCAATGGAAAATTAATTGCCAACTGTTAATAATCAATTAATTGTTTAAAAAAATACAAATACTAAATTCTTCTGGTTCCAGATTCTTAAATGTAAATATGTTCTGGCTGCTTTAGTCCTCTTTGATAGTAAACATGATTTTTGGGTTGTGGACTGTTGGTTTTAGGAAAGGGTTAATGATCAACATTTTTCAGCATTTTAGCATTTTCTGACATTTTATTCACCCTACGACTAATCGGTTAATTGAGAAAATAATAAGCAGATTAATCTATGAAGAAAATGATCATTAGTTGAAGCCTTGGTTGATACTGAGTAACCATCTGATTTCAGTATTTATGTAGTGACATTTGACGTTTGAGTGTCAGAGTAAGAACTGCTGGCTCCTAGATAAAAGGGAGATATTATTCAAGGATTGCTTTGGTGCTCAAAATTCAGCCTGCATCCCAGTGTGAGGTTGGTCACATGAGAAAGATTCCTGATCTGCCTAATGGGCCAATACTGACCCATATCATATCAATACATCCCTATATGTAGCCTGGAGAGTATCCATGGAAACAATGGAAGACATAGAGAGTCTCTCACCAGAGCTGTTAAGTAATCTTTGTGTGAGTTTTAGCTTGAATAGTATTTACAACTGGATATTTGAATTCAAATGTGTCTGTATTGATACAGAAAATCACATATCAGGTTATCACCAGTGATTAAATGCTATGCTAACTATATAATATTTTAATTTTCAATAATTTTCATGATATGGTTATGATTTATCACATTGATATTGTGGATAAAATCAACACTTGGATTATAATCAGAAAACTACTAGCAAGAAACAACATATATTACTTTACATTCTGCAAGTGGGAAATCTTTTCATAAGCCTAAACCTATTGTGTAGGTTAATAAACATAATCCCAATATCCATTTTCCACCACCTCTATCTTGCTGTCTTCTTCTCCTTCTCACTTCCCTTTGTTTTGTAATTATGTGTTTAAGTGTGTGTGTGTTGGTCTATTTTCATCCTGCCTGCTGCTGCAGAAACAGGAAATGGAAGGTTTTTTTGTATTTTTTAATGAGTGCTTTAATGTCAGCACGTGCTGTGCTTTGTTCTTTTATTCATGGCACACATGACAGCCGTGCAGAAGGCCATCTGGGTTCCACTGTATCACTTTAAGTGTTGACCTGATATTGAACATGATGTCTGGTCCTCACAGTGATGCTTGTTTTCTTACTGAATATATTAAGTTATCCATCATCTTTGTCATCCTTCCATCTTTCACTCTCCATCTATGATGATCAATTATGATTGACTCAATGTTAGCTGTCTGCATAGTATCTGTTCCTTCTGTCCTCAGTGAGACGTCTGATGCTTATGTGTACTTTTCTGCATAATATAACATTCAGTCAAGCCTCCTACTGAGCCAGTGTTTTGTTGTACATTTTCACCTTATGTATCTGTTTAACCATATTTTGACTGTTTCCATGTTGCTTGTTTTACTGGCTTATCTGTTGCCTGTAGTCTTCCCATACCACTTTTCCATCTGTCATCAATTTACACTAAATTCTAAAACATGTGCAACCTGTAACTGTAATGCTTACTTTACCTGATAAAATGAAAGTGGAATTGAATTGATCTCTATATCACATCTTATTCATTTTGTGCTTCATTTTGCACCATATTTTTCATGCTAGAATAATTTGTGGTGCGTGCTTATGTGCCTGTTTGCAAACTGCTCTGCTCTGCATTGCTGCTCTCTGTCTCCCCACTGTGGCTTTGAGAGCCCAGATTATCCCACGTAGTCAGCTCGACAATAAATAAACAAACAGCCAGGCAATCACATGATCACCTGTTTCACTCTGTGAGTAGATAGTGGGGGTTTATCCATGTTGAAGGAAAACAGTGCGAGCGTAATCCATACTGTCAGGAACGCCCACCGGTCAGAACGAGAGTGAAGCTCACCACGCCGTCCAATCCTACAAAGCATTGTAGAGGGATTAATCCAGATTATTTGACACAGCTATTCTTGGAAAAAAAATGAAAAATCTCTGGGCCAGATCAGCGTTTAAGGAATGCTAAAAAAAGAAGCTAACACAGAAATCATATAGCAGCTATAGCAGGCTTATAACTATGACTACACTCTCTATAAGAAAACTGAAAATGGTTGGAATAAAAAAGAGCTTTTTTTAAGAACCAATTTAATAACAAGGTAATTCAGATTCATGTATTTATTTCTAAAACAAGGAACACTTCAGATTTTATTTCATGCGCAGAGGAAATTCCTTTTTTAAGTATCATATCATAATGAGCACTTTACCAAAAAAATCATGTTTATGATTGCATTGTATTAACAGCATTTAGTCCTGGTGTGGTCAGCAGAGGGCATCAGTGAGAGAAAACAACTGAGTGACTCCAGTTGACTCTTCTCAAGAGGAGCTGTCCATTCAGCACCACCGTTAGCTGCTTCTCTTCAGCAGGCTGGACAGACCACTGAATGGAGTCAAACCAGCATCACACACATTTAGAAAGATGAGAAAAATGAATCAGGCCAGGCTTGAACCGCAACAAAACACTCAAAATATAGCTGGCTTTGTATTAGTTGTGCTTTGTTACTCCGACATCTTCTTTGTAATGGTTTGGGTCAGTCAGTTCAGTAAGTCAGTCCTTTTAATGAACATTTTGACAAGAACAGCCACAGCAACAAAAACAATTTGTTTAGTATTCAGAATGAAAGAAAATGTCAGAATGAACCCTCTTGTTATGCTGGTACCTTCTTTTTTATGAAGTAATATTGATGGAAATTAACAATGCATGCTCCTTGAGGCATCAGTCACATTAGTACGGGGAGCTGGGTCAGAGTGTTCTGCTCATCCATTATAGTGAGAAATTCTCAGCAGTCAGCCGGCATTTTACTGCCTGAACTCTGTAGCCTCCCTGCATGTTGTCATGAATGATGACTACCAATCATGTGATTTATTCCAACAGTACTGAGATGCACCTTGGCTGCAGCTATTGTTTCTTGTTAGTTTTTTGTTAGCAAGCCATGACTAGGTAGATACCAGATGGACTCTGTGTGAGATGACTTCATGTCCTCTTGCCTGACTGAAGCACTGGCTACTGCACTGGCTGCTTCACACCGGGAAGGGATTAGAACACTCTCACATCTTAGCCTCCTTTCCTCACTTTTCCCTTCCTGCAGTCCTACCGCATTCACAGTTGCCCATGGGGAGAGACAATGCTGGCTAACAATAGAGAGCAAGTGTGTCCTCCTGTCTGCCTTGTGATGCAGAGGAAGGATCTGCTCACTGATGCTCATATCCCTGTGAGAGTTACTCATAATAAAAGTAATCACAGTATGGTCTGAAGTTCTGTTAAAAGTTGGCATCTGATTGCCAGTTATAGATCGATCACACCACAACGACACACACGCAAACAGACACGCATTTGCAGAAACATACACACAGACACTGCTCAACAAAGATAGATATTAGCTTTTCAAACTGCCCCAGTGGCAGCTGAGAATTGTATTCACAAAATAAAGACATAAAATACATGAATCTTTGCTACGTCATGCATGCATGACTAACCAAGGAAATGCAAAATTGTGCAAGATTTAGCAAAACAGCAACACTGGCTTCAAGTTAAAACCCCAAATCCTCTTGAAAAAAAAAGTATACCAATCAACATGACACCTGACAAGGTTAGTAGGTTCACAATTTTTCAAGTCTGTCTCAAAAGAATAGTCAGGTGCAATTATGAACACTGAAACACGGGTTGCCACCGGTTCATACTGACCATTACAAGGTCCCCTCCATGTGTTTATAATGTGGGTGATGGGGGACAAAATCCACAGTCCTAAAAGATTATATCAAGACTATGAGGGATAGAAAATATATATACTGTACTCGACAGAGGTTTTTTTTTAAGGCTCCAACTGGTAAAATAAAGTCTGATATCTTCCACATTTACAGTCTTTTTATTACAACATTCCTCTTTCTTTCTCAACGGACAGTTTTCCTGTTCAGCTGCAGTGGAAGGGTTGTAAAAGGGGGACTTTTGCACTAAAATCACAGTAACTTTGAAAGTTATTGATTTGGTTAGTTTAGATGGATGAAGCTTCAAATTAGCTTTAAGTAAACCTTTAAATACATTTCTGCATGGAAGGAGGACTGTGGATTGTGTTGTCTATCGCTTACATCCAAAGTATATTATTAAGAGATTTGATCTAGATTTTCTAATGGTTATGAATGTTTATTTTCACTAAAATAATGAGTAATTTTTTACGGTTTCAAGTCAAAGTCACCTCACTATTGTTGTAGGACAAACTTGAAAATTGTGAACCTATCCTTCAATGTCCTCTCCAAAATGTCCTTTATAAGTAGGTTTGGGGCTCCAATGCTCTAAGCAGACTTTATAGCCAACCTGTTCAGTCTCTCCTATCCCTGCTGCTCCAAAAGTAGTTTTAGATTTGTCATAATTTAGAAAAAGGATTGGACTGGGAGAAGTGTTAGTTTTCCTGGCATCCTTCAGAGTCCCACCAGAACAATGGTCCAAGTGCAAGTGCATTGTCCATGTGTCGTTATCCTTTTCGGTTGCTTGCCGCCTCTCTATGTCAGACATGTACTCGCTCTCTCCTAGCGCCCTCTGCTTTCTGAGCCGAGTGAGTGAATGAAGCTCAGTGACTCAGCAGGCTAAGCTCAACCACAATAATAGCATCATATTGTACTGTACATACTTAAAGCTCTGTGGCCATCACAGCAAAAACATGATCTCTCACTTTTACCTTTGCTTTTCCATTCCTGCAATTTTGATTGACCTTCATTTCATCAGTAATTACACACACACACACACACACTTACACACACACACAGTGAATGTGTGGCTTTGTGGTAACTTGAACACTGATCTATTGTAGCCTGTAGGTAATATAACGAGCTGTGAGAGTGGTTTGTTTTAGCCATAGTATTAGCCACTCCTAATGAGGTGTAATGTGCGTGCAGTGCTTTAAGAAGATTAAAGAAGAAGAATGTGCTGCTCCCTGACCAAGTGCCTGTGTGCCTCAAGTCAACCATTGTTTTTTATGACAGCTTATATTAAAGTGAATGGCCGGTTGCTCTCTGACCTCGCTGGCCAAGTGGTCAAGTGAAAAGATTACACAACCATTTTAACAGTTGTCAGTAGACTGCAATGATATAAAGGTTAATCCATTACAAATAAAGCAGTGTTTACATGGTGTTTGATTTAGTTTTAAATGCTGTATCTTGTGAAATCACAGTTTAATAAAGCTGACTGTTAGCTAAGCCCCACCCTGCTTAGTTACTGTTGCTATGCACATGAGTAATACAGTTTACAATGTTAACTGTGGCAGATTTTCCACTTTGTATTGTAATCATTTTTGAAACAATGGGTTTTTAATTTCACACAGAAGTAAACGTGAACAGGTTTCTCATTTCTAGCCGATAATCAAGGATTTTGTTGGCCGAAATGTCAACTGTTGCCAGCAGGTTAATCAGCTATAGCTGGCCATCATAAGCTAATACTAATACTGAAACTTCATGAGTTGGTTGAAAACTCTGTCTCCAGCCAAACATGCATATATGATACTAAAAGAAGTTTATCCAGTCTTTCTCGAGTGTTAACCCCCACAAATCAAATAAAGAGCTCTCCACTTTACTCTACTCTATCTTACTCTAAACTTTAATAAAGAAGCATCTTTGCTCCCACAGAGTTTATGTCCCTATCCTGAACTGATATGTATCTCATATAACGTATTGAAGGCAATAAGCTTGTTATTCAGGCTTGCTTTGCAGCTTATTTAAGAGCAGATAAACACACTTTAATCCATTCCTTACACTGCTCTTTTGTTTCAGGGTTTTGAAAAGACTAAAAGAAAGATGCCACCCTCCAAACTCTTGACATACCATAAATGGCTCTACTGCTTATTGTAGTTGTTAGAAAACCATGCATATGATTTCAGCATGTAGAGAAATCCAAAGCTTGACAGACATATGAGGATCCTTTGTAAAAGTTAGGGTTGAATTTAAACTCGAGTTGTTATATATAACATATATAACAGTATAGTTGGCTAATAAGTACAAAATACTTATTAGCCAACTAAGCAAGCTGAGTCACTATGTTTTCCATCTGATTCATCATGTATGCATAACACGTACACAGCACACAGCTATAAACACAGGGGAGTACCCCAGCACACTCAATGCATTAAGAGATTAACAGGGTTAGCTGCTGACACTGATCAAGGCTGGTGAGAGGAAAGAATTGCAGCAGGTCCCCCCCCTTAATACCCTTCTCGTTCATAGCAAGGGAGGGCCGGGGGTCATTGCACAGAGATATGACAGCCAACAGCTACCATCCTGCCTCTAGTCCTCCTGTATGGATCAGCAAGGCTTATCTTGCAGAGAGAAATAGAGAAAGAGAGCCATCTAGGGAAGAGGAAACAGAGAACAGGAGGGAGAGGGGGGAGGGAGGGTGGAGGAGGGTAGATATTGTGCGCCTGCTCACTGTGAGCACAGCAAGTGCAGCTTTCATCCGCAGCAGAGGCTGAGGGAGAGACAGAGAGAGTTTGAGCGAGCAAACAGAAGCTTTTTGGGGACAGTGTGAGAGCTTCATAGAAAGGAGAGAATTAAAAAGGAACAGCAATCAACCATGTCGGCGTTTATTGGCAATTGCTAGTCTCTTCTGCTCCTGCTGCAAGCTATAGTTTGCGTTGTGAATACTGAAGTGCGGGTCACCTCCTTCTCTTTTGGGAAAACTGAAGAACCCCAGGGAGGTGTGAATTTCTGGCACAAGTGCTCAGCACTGCGGCACCTCGATACAAGCGAAGGAATGTAGCAGAAAGGTGGGCAAAGCCGAGGATCATCTTTCAAGACTTTGGTCGCTAACCATCTATCTAGCTCTGCATCCACTCCTCCCAGCATCCCCTCTGTGCATCGCTCCTGCTCCATGCATGGGAGGTGAGGCTTTGGGAGGCTGTCAGTCAGCATGCAGCGGTATGAACGGGCAGCCCAGTGCCCACGACACGCTATGGACGTCAGACACCCCTCGCTGTACTAATGAAAGGCTTCAAGCTCGCCTGGTAAGGCTAAACAAGCAGAGTGGCTCTTTGTGTATGCTTCTGCTTCTGTATTCAAAATGTAGCCTAAATGGTTTGTCGGTAGCTTTAAGGCTGTCACGTATGCAAAGCACAACCCAGCCGGGGGCTCGGTGTCTGTGACCATTCTCTAGTGGTTTTCTGGTCTGTAGCTGTATTAACATGTGTCATCCTTATGCACCTGGCATGGCTGATGGAGTACTAAACATCTGTGCTTTTTATAGCAAGCACATTGAATGTACAGTATTAATGCTTCTGTGTTCTGTATGGTTATGTAAATCTCTATACATTTTCCAGCATGTAATGAGGGCTAGATCAGGACACCAGTAAGCCATGACCAGAGTGTGTATGTTCATCTAGTGTGTTTTCCAATTTTTGTTCTTTTTTTTTTCTTTTTACTGTGACTGTGCGACCCTGCTCTGCTCCCCTCTGGCATGCTCAGTATGAGCGGAGCAGCTGAGGAGAAGCACTCACGTGGCTGCTTGGAAAAGAGCAGGCACATGCTCCCTCTGTCTCTCCCCGGCTTTCTCCCTCGCTGTCTTCCTCCGTTGTTTTCCTTTTCCCTCACTATTTCACATGAGAAAACACATCCACATCCAGGTGGCCCTACTCTCTCTTTTCTTTTTTTATCCCGTTGTGCCACAGTGTGTCCTCTCTGTTTCTGTCTGTGCACTTTTCCTTCTATCCTCTCCTCCCCTTGTGGTTGTTTATGCTCCTCCTCCTCGTCTTGCCTGATATTTTTAGAGACGAATTACAGAGCACTGCAGGAGGAAAAAAAAACTAGAGGGAGAGCAGTTTCGGCAACGTGCGTCCCGCTTCCTTCCCTCTTACTTTCATGAGGACCTCTCCTTTTCCCTAACATCTTAGTATGTCTTTCATTCTCTCTATATTTGTCTGTGTCCTTCCCTCATTTAGATCCCTCTATTCCCTGCTCTCTTCTTACTTTTTTAATGGCTCTCAAATATATAATTTCTTCCTCTAGTTGTTTTTTGTATTTTTTTTTTTCTTTAGGCTGTGAACTGTACTTTTTTTAAATTTGCTCTCAGGGTTTCATAAGATCAATCAGATTGGATGCATGTGTGTGTGTGTGTGTGTGTGTGTGTGTGTGTGTGTGTGTGTGTGTGTGTGTGTGTGTGTGTGTGTGTGTGTGTGTGTGTGTGTGTGTGTGTGTGTGTGTGTGTGTGTGTGTGTGTGTGTGTGTGTGTGTGTGTGTGTGTGTGTGTGTGTGTGTGTGTGTGTGTGTGTGTGTCAGACGTCCAGTGCCTCTTTCATCATTTTGTAGCAGAAACACTATTACAGTAAACCTGTCATCACTTAATCTGTGTGCACCACCCTGACAGACAGAGGTTACTTTACACTGAATAGCCATCTGTTAGCATAATGTAGTCACATATAGTACATGGAGGTGACCTGTCTGGCGGGTTGGGTGTTTGCATACCACACTGTTATGTTATATAACAGCATGTATGTCTGCACGTCTGAAGTTGTATCAGAAGGATGCATTCAATCCTCCCCGAAAGCCCCAAATACAACATTTTACAATATGTTTTTTACCTTTTTAATTATGATGTGTGATTGTAAGTACGTGTAGGTCATTTTAACATGGAAAATGATCCAAAGGCTTCTATTCAGCGTCGTTGCAGTCCACCTTAAAGGGTGAAATAGAATCAATCAGGGAAAAAAATGATGATGACGATGGGCTAACAGTTCCAAGGTTCACCTATTAGAGGATCCTGATAAAATGTCACTCATTTTAGTAGTGTGTATTATGCTGCTCTACAATCTGCTACGTAGCCAAAACAATGTGACCTCTAGGTCACTGCATCAATCAATACCTCAATCAGTGCATTTGTTATCCTGTGTGTTATAAACTGGATATAGCAGCTGTTTATCTACACTGGATATATATGGATAGATACTTACTGGCTTAGAGGTGCTCAGATACTTCCAGTTTCTCACCATATTGTTGTCTCTGGATAATTGAGAGCATAAAATCAGGATGATGTAGTTTTGATTATTGTGTCATGATCAAACATCCCCAGCCACTTCCAATAAAAGACCCAATGCAGCAGATACCTTTACAATTGTTTACGTGTACTGAAAAAATAGAACAACAGAGATAATGATCCATTGAAAACAAGGAAATAAGAGTTTAGAAGATTTTTTTTTAAAGTTGATGTCATGGGAAGCAAGTAACAAATATTTTTTGTATATATAAAACAAGCTGCCCTGTTGGGTGTATGTTTGTCACAGTGCATGCTGTGGTTGCGTGAGGTGGGGATAGGGGTGGGGGGATATTTTTGCAGCATTACTGACTTGTCGGAAAACAAGAAAGAGATAAGAGGAACAGAGAGAGTTCGTGTGTGAGTGTGAGAGAGAAAGATTGCTCAGGATTTGGCAGTGGTCCCAGTGTGGGGATGTTTGCTCCTGATATGACATTTGGTGTGACTTAAATCTGCACACAGATGTGCACACACAGCCAACGGCATCAGCTGTAGCAACAGTGAGGCATTGACAGGACGCTAGAGCTGGAGCGTCCTCTCTGCATGTGGCACTGTGGACAAGCTGGTTGTCACTGCAGGATCGGACCATGAATCTTTGTCCGAGTACAGATTTACATGCATAAATGCAAGTGTCCTAACCCCCAACTTGCCCAGTCCATCGTTCATGTGCTTTATTTAAGCGTTGCCAATCAGAGCGTGCAGCTGCAGTGTTTTGCCTGCTTCATGTGATGGTGACAGAGCAGTAGAAGAAAAGAACAGAACACTATAGAGGTCTCCCATCTGCAATTATTTCTGAACACATTTTCACACAATCATATACATTCACTGTGTGCATACACAATCAAGTGTACATGCTGTCATATGCATAAACATAAACATCAAAAGGCATTTGGAAACCTGTGGCATGCACCAACATACATATGGATGCTTTGGATCCTCACATACATGCAAGCCGCAAACCCAGGCATGTATTATCCAATGGTGAGCCAGGATTGTCTCTCCAGGCTATTTAAGACTGGTTGAAAATTGTAGCTCCCAGGCCTCTGCACCAAGAGGATACATTTAGTATGTAAAGTAGTAGACAGGGAAGAGGAAAAGAAGGACCCTCTGCATTAACTGCAGGTGCATTTGATGGTTTGCTCAGTTCTCAGCTCCTGGAGATCTAATACAGGCTGATGTTTAGCATTTCCCATAAGAAAAAGTATTTGTAGATGCCCAGTAAACAAAAACATGAAATGTCAGGAGCAAGTAGTTTGTTAGGATTGGCCTGGGAAGATTGGAACAAACTACAGATAAAGCACAAGGCCACAATGAACTTCAAAGTTCACAGCAGGGGCTCCGCAGTGAAGAGAAGCCGCAGAATTGTTTCCCTCCTGGCCATAGCTTATTTATCTCTCTCTCTCTCTCTCCTCTCTCTCTCTCTCTCTCTCTCCTCTCTCTCTCTCTCTCTCTCCTCTCTCTCTCTCTCTCTCTCTCTCTCTCTCTCTCTCCTCTCTCTCATCTCTCTCTCCTCTCTCTCTCTCTCCCTCCCTCTGTCTCTCTCTCTCTCTCTCTCATCCCCTTTCTCTTTCTTAAATACTGCATCTTTCTCATAAGCCATTTGTCATTACTCATTATACACTATATTGTTCCCCTGTGCACCCTCTGCCTGCTTCTAGTTTTCTTTGGGATCTGAGGGGACATGATCAATCACGGCAACATTATTAATAACACATACAGTACTGTGAAAAAGTCTAAGGCCATCACCATCATACACACAGAAAATACAGGAAATATGTACACAAAATGTAACATTAATTATTAAATATTATTATGAATTGAGCCTCCATTACATTTAGGTTTAAAAGAGCCAGGTTCCTGCTGTTGTTCAAGTGTAAGGGGAGGTCTGAATACGTTCACACTTTAGTCTATAGAGGCTGTTTTAATTTTCAGTTTTTTAATACAGCATACACATTACCTGTATTTTTTGGTTGTATTCTAATGAAGAGACTGAGAAATAATTATATATGGTCATTATAGCAGAGCCGAAGACTGTGTGTCTTCAGCCCCCATTATCTATAAATACAAATCTGTCAAATTCAGTTAAAAATCTGACATTTCCTCATCATCTTTTTCAGCTGACACACCTCAAAGTCCCTCATCACTTTGCTTATAGTCTGCAGATATACAGTACTGTGCAAAAGTCTTTAGATGTGTTGTTTTAGCAATGCTATAATGACCATATATAATTATTTCTCAGTCTCTTTAATAGAATAAAACCAGAAAATACAGGAAATGTGTATGCAGTATTAAAAAAAAAAGAAGAAAAGAAAAAATAGAGAAGAAAACAGCTTCTATTGGCTAAAGTGGCAGGTATTTAGTATGACCTCCCCTTACACTTGAGCAATAGCAGGAACCTGGCTCTCTTAAACCTAAATGCAATGGAACCTTAATTAATAATAATAATTAATAATTAGTGTTAAATTTTGTGTACATAGTTCCTGTGTTTTTTGCTGGTGGGGGCCTCAGACTTTTGCACAGTACTGTATGTTTGATAAATGATTGTTTGCATGTCTATGCATTACTTTCAGTTAGCATTAAGCGTTTAAATTAACCAAAAAGAAAAAAATGATCTTAAAAACAATCAACCTTTTATATAACATCTTAGTTGAACAAAAACATGTTCTATTCCAAAAACGATATATGTATACCTCTACTTCTAAGATTATAAAGTAATTAAAAAATATAACTTTTGAGGCACATTACTGTTCCTGTTTCCCTCCGTCTCTGTCAGCCTCATCATTAATGGCGTGGACGGTGCGTTCAGGGACAGGCAGTCATGTGTACAGTACCCCTCTTAGATGGATGTTTGAAAAGACTTCACATTAGTGTTTCATACTTACTTCTCAAATGTAGCCTGTCCAAACAATAAGGCCATTTTCCATTAAGCTTTTAAAAAGCTTAAATCAGAACCTGCTCCAGTTTTTGAAATCCTCAAAACAGGTTCTTGTTTACTGAGCATATTCTCCTTTTAGTCCAGTAAAGCTTTGTGTGGTTCTTTGTGTTCAGTGGTGTGACTGGTAACTGTTTTTCACTTCAGCCCTGTGTTGTATTAATACTTGTAACCATGCAGATGTATGGTATATTACAAATAATTTTTTTCACATTAAAAATGAAAACTAATTGATCAAAAAATCCATGATGATATCAAATTATTTGACTAATTTATCAAACTAGGGATGGAATCAACTGCATAACACCAAACTGAGTCATTTTCCATTTGTTTCGATTTCAGCATTTCTGATCCAGGCATCATTGCACCTTTGTTGTTGTAACAGTCTTTACAGTGTTTAAGTTTAAAACACAAAATAGATTCACTGGTAAACCTCCTGATTTACCATTTTTTCCTTTGCTCTTGCTCTAAAAGCACATTAACACACTCTCTTTTTTCTTTTACCTTCTCCCTGCCCACCGCTCTATGTCACCCAGCCTGCTTCCTTCCACCTGTATATCCCCCTACAGATGGCAGTGGCTATGCTCTGTCCCACTGGGACAAAGTGTCCCACAGGGGCTTAATCCGGTTGCCAGTTTCCTGTCCCCTCCTGCCCCTCTATGACATCTCCACCAAGTCCTTAAATTATCTCGCCGGGCTGAGTTGTGCTCTTGAATTTAAATCGGTGTGTTTAATTATAGCTGCTTTTAAAACGGGTTCTCGTACCCAGCGGTACAGTAGGTCATAGCTTCACTGAGGACCCAAAAACTGTTACAGGCCTGCCTATGTTAGGTTGCCACACAGCAAGGATAATTAGACATTTTAATTAATCCTGGGACTAAATGCTAAAGTTATGCTCTCTGGGCTGGATTGAAATAGTTTTTTGGGAACAGTGGATAAAGGTAATGGCAGGCAGTGGTTTCACTTTTTGCTTACTTTTGTACTCTACTGACACACAACTATCAACGCAGGAAGACGTGCTGTGGATCCTAGCTGTGAATAAAATGGAGATATATGTCCTGTCACTCTGAACATGTTCACAGCAAAGTGCACTTAAACTACAGGGCTTTGTTGATAACTAATTGCGTGTGTTAATGCCCCCCCCCCCCCCCCCTGTACACACAAACACAAACACACACCTTCCTCCAGCTTTCTCTGTCTCCCTCCAGTCGGGAACACTTCAAGTGGCGGTGCACATGAATGGCTGCCATGGTAACTGCACGGCCGAGACACAGTCAGGCTGACAGACATTTCCGACCCAGCCAGGCATCGCCACATTGGTGTTACCATGACAACTCAGTAAACAGCACGCCTTCCTCTCAAAAAGATGGAGACATTTGAAGGCGTACTTAATGTTTGGGGTGTGTTCTGTTTACATCTACACCAGGATTAATCTCCCTGTCTAGCCTGTCGATCACGTGAAGCCATGGCTGTTCATTACATACCATGTCTGCGAGTATGTGGTCAATTTGACCATCTGCGTAACGCCAGGGTGTAACAACAATGAGAACAGAGGTCCCCTAAGTAGGTCAGTTGTTGGTGTGAGGCTGGGCACACAGTGGTCCGGCTCAGTGGACCAGCTCTCTTTGTTCCACAGCTCAGCGCTCCCACAGAGGCAGCCAGCATCGCTGCAGCCCCGGGGGTCAAATCTTTCCAGCAGCGCAGCTCAGGGCTCCTTTGCTTCTTTCTACAGATACAGAGGTGATTACTGAGTGTGGTAATCTGAGGAATTTTTGTAGGATTGCCTTAAAATTAGATTTTTTCGGCATGCACTGACCTGTCAGTGTTGGCTTAGTGTCACTCAAAAAAGAATGAGCAGTGGAAATGCTTTCATACAACTTTTTTCTTTATTTAATAAGACAGGCTGTCTAAATAGAAATGTCCTCCTTGATTGCACATGGAAACACATTTCATAA